>NW_027202838.1:1933314-2183314 GCF_024711535.1 Dipodomys merriami | reverse complement strand
TGAAGGCTTCGAGAGATGCCTTGGGAGCATCCTGAGATGACCCAAGGTGTCTGGGCTGCTGGCCAAGACCCTTTGCTTTCTCATACCCTGGGGCAGGGGGGAAAACATTGTTGTGCCCAGGACTTGGCCCACACAGATCTGCTAGATCCTCTGTTGTCCCCTACAAAGCTAGTCGTTAAGCAGTGGTGTCCCCCACCTTTGGGAATCCCTTAAGGGAGAGGGGAAGAGGGTTAAAAAAAAAAAAGTAATATTCCTTAACTCTACCCACAGATCTACTGAATCAAAGTTCTTAGGGGTGGGGCCCTGGGAATAGCGGCTAAGCCAGTTTTCCAAGAGACTTCGGGGTGACTGCTAAACAGGGTAACCACATTTCTTCCAGCATCTTACGTTCCATGGGGCCTTACTTCAAAGTCACAATTCCCTCATGGCCCAGACACTGGTGGCTCAGGCCTGTAAATCCTAGCTACTCAGGAGGCTGAGATCTGAGGATCCCAGTTCAAAGGCAGATTGGGTAGGAAAGTCCATGAGACTTTATTTTTACTTCTTTCTTTTTTTCTTTTTGGTGCTGGTCCTGGTGCTTGAACTCAGGGCCTGGGCTAGTCTTCTACTAGTACTCTATCGCATGACCCACACCTCCAGTCTACTTCTGGAATTTTTTGTGGTCCATTGTGCCCAGGATGGCTTTGAACTTGGATCCTCCGATCTCAGCCTCCAGAGTAGCGAGGAGTATAGAGAGGTGTGAGCCACCAGCACCTGGCTTCTTGAGAATCATATCTTCAACGAAGCACCAAAGAAGCTGGAAGTGGAGCTGTGGCTCAAGTGACAGAGCACCAGCTTTGAGCAGCAAAAGCTCAGGGAGAATGACCCAGACCACAACTGAGACCCCAGACATAACCACTTAGTTCCCTGAGATCCTCCAAACAGACTCAGCTCCATAAACCAAGGTCCCCTTGTAGGAAACAGAACTGAACCCCAAGGGAAATGCTCACTGGATGCTCACTGGTGCTCACTAGGATTTTCAGAGCCGCAAAAGTCACTGTTTTATTAGTCTCCATTGGGGGCTATCAAGACCAGAGTATGTAAGTAAATAGCGAATGGTTATGCAGTGGAATACGATACAGCAAAGAAGTGGAATTATTGTGGTAGGCAATGGTATGGGTGAATCTCCTCTTCACATATATGGGTATGTACAAGGCAACCGCAGACCCAGAAAGCTTCAAAATAGGCAAAAACCAAAACATCAAGTCTAGGGATTCGATTCGATTAGATTAAAATTACTTTGATAGTATGGGATTGATGAATGACTGAAGGACTGACAAAGGGAGGTTCTGGGTGATGATACTCAGGCTCCACTTGTTTCTCTTGGAGTTGGCTAGTTTCTGGAAAGTTCACTTGCACATTTTCTATATGTACATTTGATTTCATTAGAAAGTTTCTCCAACACTTTGTGTGTGTGTGTGTGTGTGTGTGTGTGTGTGTGTGTGTGTGTGTGTGTGTGTGTACCCAGGGTTGGCTTCCAACCCTGATCCTCAGATCTCAGCCTCTTAAGTAGCTAGAATTACAGGCATGAGCCACCTGTGCACAGTGAGACTTTTTTTTTTTTAAAGAAGACATTCAAATAAGAAAGGCATTCTATGTGCACACAGAAGGCGAGTTCATAGCTAAGGGAGATGTTGGACTCTTCCTGTCCCAGAAACCAAGGCTTGGAAATTATGCTAGGCAGCTCCTAGAGCTGTGCAAACCAATGCCTAGGTATCCCTCTCTGCTGTCCCTTTCCTCCACAGAACCCCAAGACCCCCATTCCCTTGGCTTTCCTAGGTTAGCTGAGCTCTTAGTTTATTGGGGGTGCGGGGCTTACTTCTTGAATATATTCCTGTCCTCAAAGTAGCTCCTGGTCCATGTTCTACTTTGAGTCCCTCAAAAACCCAAATAGCGAGACAGAGACACGGAGAGTCTGAGATGTGAGGATCACAGTTCAAAGCCAGCCAGGACAGACAAACCCCAGAGACTCCTATCTCCAATTAGCCCACAAAAAAAGCCACAACTAGAACTGTGACTTAAGTGGTAAAAGCACCACCCCCGAGGAGACAAGCCCTCCATAAGACAGCACGAAGCCCGGAGTTCAAGGCCTAGCTCTGACACAAATGCACACACGCACACACTCAACAGTACCAACTTAGAATTTATGCATTCAGGTTTTGAATCATTTCCCAAGGCAATGACAAAAGCCACGCCAGCCATTGGTCAGATGCAAAATAGAAAGTAGAGCAGGGAGCCAATGAGATTCTTCCCCAGAGTAGAAAGTAGAGCAGGGAGCCAATGAGAGTCTTCCTGAGGCGGAGCTTCTCTAGCTAGAGTCTTGCAAGACACTCCAGTTACTGAGTTAATGCCCACTACCACTATGTTGGGTAAAGTTTACTCCCTGCAGGTCCCCCAGTCCCCACACATGAGACATTGAGAATCATGGAAGCAGAGAGCCTACCTCATGCGATTCCCTCCCCATTTCAACAGAAGAGGAAACTGAGGCCCCGGGGCTCAGTCCACATCTCCTGAGTTCTGAATCTCCCCAGCAGAAGTCTACTTAAGAACAAACCAGCTAAGGTGGCTCATGCCAGTGATCAGTGAGGAGAATAAAGCAGGAGGATCATGAGTTCGAGACCAGCCTGGCTGACACCTTTTAACTCAAAGCTCGGGGCTCATGTCTGTCATCCTAGCTACTCAGGAAGCCGAGATCTGAGGATGCAGGTTCAAAACCGAGCCCAGGCAGAAAAAGCTGTAAGACTGTTATCTCCATGGAACCAGCCAAAAGCCAGAAGTGGGAAGTGTGGCTCAAGTGGTAAAGCACCAACCTTGAGGGGGAAAAAAATGAAAAAACTCAAGCAAGCCAGAGCACAAGGCCCAGATCTCAAGCCCTGATACTGACACCAACATAGATAAATACGTAAACAAAGGAGCAAATCAACAAAGCTAGAACAACTCTGAATAACCCTCCTAACACCTTTATTTGATTACGTAGACCAGTGAGCCCAGAGCACTAAGATACTGTCTCAGGCTGCACAGCGTGTGACTCACGGGCCTGACTGAATGAATTCTCTTTTTGCACTTCCTGGCTACGAAACCTTAAAAAAATCCCTAAGAAGGGACACATCTCCAGTAGTCAGGAACACAGGTTGCACGTGGAGGGAAAGTTCACCAACTGATCCTCCCACTTCCCACCTCCCCACCCCCAACACCAAACCAAGGATTGAGTGCTCCCCTCCCCCCCAAGTCTGTTCCTCCACCTCCCACCTCTGCCCTGAGCTCAGATGTTGATTGGGACATATCACTACAAACCTGGGAGGGGGGGAGAGGGGGGCCCTTGGGAAGGTGGGGAGGGGAAATAACACTTCCGGCCCTCCTCCCTCCCCCTCCCTCACCTGGCTGCAATACTCCACATTACAGTTAGGAAAGATGAGGATCCAATCCAAGACCGTGCCTCTAAAGAGCCTGTAATCCTAGCTGCTCAGGAGGCTGAGATCCGAGGATCAGGGTTCAAAGCCAGCCCGGGCAGGAAAGTCCATGGACCGTAAAGAAAAAAAAGCCAGAAGTGGTGCTGTGGGTCAAGGGGTAGAGTGTTAGCTTTGAACAAACCAACAAAGCCAGGGGCAGTGCCCAGGCCCAATTCAAACCCCGGGACCAGCACAACACAAAAGAAAGAAAAAAGAAAAGCAACAGGTGATTCAGGGCCGGTCCAGTCATCTGAGTCTCCCTTAGCCCTGGACCTCATAGCAGGTGGTTTTGTCCACTGTGGGGCTCTAGTGTCTCCTGGACACACTTAGGTACAAGAAGCTAGAATGTCTCTCTCTGTCTCTGTCTGTCTGTCTGTCTGTCTGTCTGTCTGTCTGTCTGTCTGTCTGTGTCTCTCTCTCCCTGGCTTCTCTGCAAAGCATGGGATTTTAGGGTCTCCTGGACATACTTAGGTACAAGAAGCCAGAGTGTCTCTGTCTTTCTGTCTCTGTCTGTCTGTCTGCCTCTGTCTCGGTCTCTCTGTCTTCTCTGCAAAGCATGGGACTCTAGTGTCTCCTGGACACACTTAGGTATAAGAAGCCAGAGTGTCTCTGTGTCTGTCTCTCTCTGTCTCTCTGTCTGTCTCTCTCTGGCTTCTCTGCTAAGCACCAACTTTGCACAGAACCGAGCCACTTCTAGAAGAACAAAGTCCCGCTCTTGTCCACCGCCCCCCCCCCCCGGCTCCACTGGACGCCACCCAGGCCCAGCCTGGCAGTTATCACCACAGCTGCCGGTGCCCAGGGGCAGACGATCGAGCAGCTGCCCGTCCCCCTGTCTGTCCCGCATCTCCCCTGCCAGTGGCTCCACCGCTTCTACTCTCCAGGTGTGCCCCACGCCGCCCGGCTCGGGAACAGGTACAGAACTGCAGTTGTCACAAAAATCCTCCACCCTCTGCGTCCCCCCCCCCACCACACTTCCCAGCCCCCAATCGTTCCTACCTGTGTCCTTCAGGGAGGGCAGGGCGCCCCTGGGGTGCCCCGACACCCCTTTCTCCCAGGGCTGCAGCACCAGGGCGGGGGGAGGGAGAGCAGGAACTACAGGAAGGCGCTCTGCCCGGAGCTGGAGTAGGTGTGTCTCGGGCCTGGAGGAGGAGGGAGGGAGGGAAGGAGGGAGGGAGGGAGCCAACTGGTTTGTGGCAGGGAATCAAGTTCTGGAAGGCAGAGGGACAAATAGGCCCCCGCTCCACCTATATCTTCTTGGTTGCACCAGAATGAGAAGCTGAGATTTGTTTTTATTTTATTAGAGGTTTGCACCCAGAACACCACAGACAGCACCGGGGGGGGGGGGGGGGGATTTGACATGAAGAAGCCCAAGTTGCCAGGCTGTGGGAAAGTCTGCGCTCAGCCTGGCCACTGTGGCCTGCCCAGTTCTTGCAGCTTTGGGGTGGGAGGGAAGGGGACAGGGCTATAGGAATCTGAGCCTCTGTGTCTCAGTTTCCTTTTTTTGAAAAGATGGGGCTTCATCAGAGCTGATATCTACAGGGTGGCCAAGGAGATACAAGTGGAGGGGTGTCACCTAGCTCAGGGGAAAGAAATGCCAAGGAAATGTTCATGTAGGGGAGATGCCGCCTCAGCTTCCTGCACAATGGGGTGAAAAAGGGCCCCCCCAGCCTGCAGGGACAGCTCTTCAGGAGCATGTTAGGGGTGTCTCTTGGCCTGGGACCCCAAGTCACTTCCATGTGTGCCCTGAGTGGGAAGCAAAGAGGGAAAGAAGGGAAGGGAGGGGAGGGGAGGGGAGGAAAGGGAAGAAGAAAGGGAGGGGAAGAGGAAAAGGAAAAGAAGTGGAAAGGGAAGGGAAATGGAGGGGAAGGGAAGGGAAAAGGAAAGAGAGGGGAAGAGGAAAGGGAAGGGGAAAAGGAAGAGAGGGAAGAGGAAAAGGAAAGGGAAGGGAAGAGGAAAGGGAAGGGAAGAGAAGAGGAAAGGGAAGGAAAGGGGAAAGGAAGGGAAGAGGGGAGAGGAAAGGGAAGGGTAGGGACGCATACTCCTCCTCTGTGCTTAGACAGCACGTACTTATTTGCCCCGAGACCCTGTGCCTGCCCCCTTTTATGTTCTGTCCTCTGGCGGTCTAGAGGTACGTGATACAGCCCCTGCCTTGAATGGCTGAGCAAAGCCCTGCCAAGAGCCTGCCAGCCCCTCCCTCCACCCAGAGCCTTGCTCTCCCAGCCCCTTGGCCTCATCCCTGCGACCTGAGTCTTGGCTTGCACATCGGATGACAAGGAGTTCAAATCCAGCCCTCTTCCCCTCACCTCAGTTCAGCTGAGCAGCAGCCTTTCAACCTGGGCTAACAAACAAGAATTCTGTGTAGCTTCCTCTTTTTTTTTTTGGTCAGTCATGGGGCTTGAACTCAGGGCTTGGGCACTGTCCCTGAGCTCTTTTGCTCAAGACTAGCACATGTGTTGTTGTTTCAATATAATAATGTAGATATTATTAACAACCAATATCAATGGTATTAATAGTTAATATCATTAATATTTAATAGTACTAATAGCATTGATTATTAATAATAAATTTATTATTATTCGACTCAGGGATCCAAGGACAATGTCTTCTGTTTGCTGTTTCTCTTGCTCTTCTGTTTGTTAAATGTGCTCACGGCTACCAGGGAGACCACAGAAGCACCAGGCTTGTTGCTCCCACAAAATAGTTTTCTTCTTTCCCAGTTATCAGGGTTTGAACTTAGGGTTTGCTTACTTGGCTGGTGCTCTACCACTTGAACCACGCCTCCAGGCTGGGGTTTATTTGGGGGAGATTGTAGGGGTTTTTTGCTGCTTCTTTTGGAAATCGAGTCTCGATGCTTTTTCTGCCCAGGTGGTCTTTGAGCCATGATCTTCTGGCTCTCAGTCTCTGGTTAGCTAGGGTGACAGGCGTGAACCAGTGGGGCTAGGCCTGTAGGGACTTGTCATGAGCTGTCTGTGCATATCAAGTGGGCTGCCCAAGACATCTAGAACCTTCCATTGCCGGGAAGGCATCTTCCCCCTATGAACTGCCTTGGCCCCTGGCAGAAGGCCTAGGGGACTGGAGGGGGTGAGAGAAAGCTACGTGGAAAGTGATCCATTTGGCTGATTGCGACTCAATCTCCAAGTCTGGTGGGATTACGTATTAACCAGGGCTGGGGGCTGGGGTGGGGGGGAGGGGGACATGCCTGATTCCTGTGACTAGTCATGTGCAGAGGTTCAGGCACCTTGCCCCTTCCCCCGACCCCACCTCCCAGCTCTGAGGGGGACTCAGTGCTCCATACCGTCCAGTCTGTATCCCAAAGAGGAAGGAAGGGAGAGAGGAAGAAGTGAGGGTTAGGAGAAACTACAAGACTCAATATTCACCCATCTTTTCATCAGCTTCCCTGCCATTCTTCTGGACCCAGGCCTGGGCATTCTCCCTGTTGGCCCCAGGACCTTTGCACTGGCTATTTTTTATTTTCCCTGTAGTTTCCCATGCACTGGAAACTCCTCAGGGGGTCTCCCAAACATGCTGACAATCTTCTTGTTCTAACCATAGCTAGATACTTCAATTCCCCCCTATGCTGCTCTCTCCTTTGAGCACCGGAGTGTACTTCGAACTCCTGAGCAAAAGGTAATGGCAGTGCTAACATCAGAAGCTGATACTGCAAGTCAGCTTGGCTTGGCTGGAGTAACTCACGCCTGTCATCCTAGTTACTCAGGAGGCTGAGATCAGAGTATCACAGTTCAAAGCCAGCCAGGGCAGGGAAGTTTTTATCTCCAATCAGCCATCAACAAGCCAGATGTGGAGCTGTAGCTCAAGTGGTAGAGAGGCAGCAAAATAATTAAAGGACAACACCCAGGCTCTGTGTTCAAGCCTCCATGCACCCCTCCAAAAAGAAGAAGGAAGTGGGGAAGTGGCTCAAGTGGTAGAGCGCCCACCCTGAATGAACAAAGCCAAGCAAAAGTGCAAACAAAGCCCTGAGTTCAAGTCCCATACATACTTATACACACAGTCCTAGAAAAGAGTGGCCGAGGCTAGTACTGGTAGCTCACACCTGTAATCCTTGCTACTCAACAAGCTGAGATCTGAGGATCATGATTCAAAGCCAGCCCAGGCAGGAGAGTCCTTGGGACTCTTAGCTCCAATTAATCACAGAAAACCAGAAGTGGCGCTCTGGCTCAAAGTAGTAGAGCGCTAGCCTTGAGCAAAAAGAGCTCAGGGATAGCAGCACCCAGGCCCTGAGTTCAAGCCCCACAACCAACAAACGCTCCTCTCTCCCCTCCCTGTGGCCACTTGAACAATGATTAAAAACTTCTCACCCAGGGCTGGGAAGGTGGCTCAGTGGTAGAGTGCTTGCCTTGCATGCATGAGGTCCTGGGTTTGATTCCTCAGCACCACATAAGCAGAAAGAAAAAAGCCAGAAGTGGCGCTGTGGCTCAAGTGGTAGAGCGCTAGCCTTGAGCTGAAGAGCTGAGGGACAGCGCCCAAGCCAAATAAGAAAAGAAGAAGATAACTTCTCACCCCAGGGAAATTTTCAGGGTGTCCTGAACATCTGGGTGCACAGATAACATTGTTTTTTTGTTCCTTAATAGAGGGAACCCCTTCTAATTCTTTGGGGGCATACTGAAGGCACAGGGTCTGTTCAGGGATCATCAAACACAAATCCACCGCACACTCATGTATCAATGGGGTTGACTGGCCAAGGACTTGGGATGGGGACTCAGAGGTAGACCTTCAGTCCCAGGGAAACTGAACTGTCAGTCATTGGCTGACCCCTGTGCGTTTGTAGCTAAGGGTGCTGTCGAGTGAGTGGGAGCCAATTTGAAAGGCCAGTCTTGAGAGACTCCTTGGGGACAGGTGGATGATGGAGCGGTCACCTAGAGATGACGTAGTCAAAGAACATGCAATCTACTACCTGTCTCTTCTAGGACTGACAAGATGTAGGCACAATGACTTGATAGATCTTTAGCAGGAAAGAGTCCAAAGATGAAATACCTGTTTCTTTTTTTCTTTTTGTGCCAGTCCTGGGTCTTGAACTCAGGACCTGGATGCTGTCCTTGAGCTTATTTTTTGCTCAAGGCTAGAGTTCTACCACTTTGAGCCACCGCTCTGCTTCGGGCTTTTTTTTTTTTTCTTTTTTGGTGATTCAGGGGAGATAAGAGTCTCAGGAACTTTCCTGCTTGGGCTGGCTTTGAACCACGATCCTCATATCTCAGCCTCCTGAGCAGCTAGGATGACAGGCATGAGCCACTGGCCACCCAGGCGGGGACATGGTACCTTTAAGGAGGATGAAGTCATTGGGGAATGAAGCTACTGAGCTGGAGGGTGGGTTGGGCCAGAGCAGAGATGGAGCAGCAGAAGGTGGAAGGCAGGTGGGCTGAGGGGGCTGGGCCCCCGGCTGCCAGCTCTGTGACTGACAGATGGGCCCCCGGCAGGAGTGGGCACAGATGGGCCTGACATCACTTGGGGTGCCCAGGAATGTAATCAAGCACTCAGCAGACCTGCTGCTATGTGCATCTGGGTATCACTAGGCCCTCAGCTCATCCTGACCCCCAGCCAGCACTTCTGACAGGTTCCTGCCAGGAGAAGCAAGCGTCCGGCCTTGTTGGCCAGGCCTACGGGCATGAGCTCACCTACAACCAGTCCTATCCTGGGTCTACCTGCTCCAGGCTGGTCCTATGGGTGGAGCCTGGTTAGCTTCATGGCCTTCAAGAAGCTTAGAAGCTACTCTGCGGGCCTGAAGCAAAGCTAATCACTCTACCAATTTGAGCCACAGCTGTAACTTCCGGCTCTTTGGGGTATTTAATTGGAAATCAGAGTCTCACAGACTTTCTTTCCCCGGGCTGGCTTTGGACCACTGATCCTCAGATCTCAGCCTCCTCAGTAGCTAGGAATGAATTCAGGCGTGAGCCACTGGGCACCCAGCAACCTGAGAATGCTGAGCTAAGTGCTAGGCTATAACCAGCCTGTGATAGAGGTCAAAGCACCACCCAGGGATGAGCAGCCACTTGCCCCGCCCACCTGGCTGCTGCCCCGCCCACCTAGCTGCTTCTCTGCCCATCTGGCTGCTGCCCCGCCCACCTAGCTGCTTCTCTGCCCATCTGACTGATGCTCCACCTGCGTGGCTGATGCCCCTCCCATCTAGCTGATGCCCCGCCCACCTGGCTGATGCCCCACCCATCTGGATGCTGCATGCCCATCTGGCTGATGCCTCTCTGGCTGATGCTCCACCCACCTGGCTGATGCCACGCCCCTCTGGCTGGTGCCCCGCCCATCTGGACATTGCATGAGCATCTGCTGCCCATGCAGAGACCCTTGTAATACCCAAACCCATGTGAAGCTGTGGGGCTGTGGGTGCGAAGTAGAGCTTCTAATGGCCAGCAGAAATGCAAAGGGAGTCTTCTCAGCCTTCGCTTATCCCTGGGATCGCTGTGAGATTTAGAATTGGGATTACTGTCCACTCCCCCTCCACCCCTCCAGATCCCAAATTATTGTGATGAGGTATGCAGCTGGACATTGACTTCCCTGGCCATGCTAGTGTATCACCAGGGTTAAGGGAGAAAAACTTAAAGGCAGCTCTTAGCCAGGGATTTGCTGTGTTTTCTAATGGGAGAGACGAGTTTAAAAGTCGATATCCTAGTCAGGGAAAAGCATGAGGCCTGGTAGCTCACGCCTGTAATCCCAGACACTCAGGAGGATGGGTTCTGAAGAACCCAGTGTGCCTCCAACCTGGGTGGGAAAGTCCATGAGACTCATCTCCAGTTAACCAGCCAAAACTCAGAAGTGGAGCTGCGGCTCAAGCACTCAAGGCCCTGAGTTCAAACCCCAGGATGGGCACAAAGAGAAGATGATGCATATGTGCAGAGTTGTGGGGTGAGGAGGGAGGCAAAGAACAGAGCCCAGGCTGTGGTTATTAGAGGCACGGGACTCAGGATCTTTCTGATAGGAAGATGTCCCGTGTCCCTGGGCCTGTGCTAAACAGGGGATTGGCAGAGCTTGGCTCCCAACATTTGTGGGTCTTAACAGCAACCACCAGGAAACCGGAAGTGGTGCAGTGGCTCAAGTGGTGTAGAGCGCTCGCCTTGAGCTGAAGAGCTCAGGGACAGTGCCCAGAGCCCAGAGTTCAAGTCCCATGACTGACAAAGAAAAAAGCAAAAATCAGCCTGTCTTCTTCTTCTAGACAGGTGAGCAGGCCCTGGGTTTTCAGCTTGCTGCTCTGAGTCTTGATGGGTTGGTGTGTAAGACAAGACGCACTGTGTTAGGTCTGAGTCTCCAGGTGTCCTTATCTTGAGATGCTAGGCCATGGCCTTGATTTACAAAACACCAACACCCACCCCCTTTTCCCTCTTAGCCTTGACCGGCTGCTACCCATTCGATGTGGGGACCAGACCAGGGTTCTGAACAGACACCACGCCTTATCTCCTTCCCTTTTTCCAGCTGGGACCCTGTTAATCCCTATCTCACCATTAGTTACTTTTATACCAACCCCCACCAGAGAATTCTAGCATTTTGTTTTACAAACCCACTATAAATATCCCAGCCTAGAAGTGGGAATCCGTGTCTCATTTTGGCCTAGTCTGTCTGTCTGTCTGTCTGTCTGTCTGTCTGTCTGTCTGTCTGTCTGTCTGTCTGTCTGTCTCCCTCTCCTCTGAATCTTTTAAGCCTAACTCTATCTTTTCCTTTCATGCACTCGGATTTTCCACAGAGGGCTCCTGACCACAAAGGCGGGGAGGGGGGGGAGGGGGCTTTCCCCCATGGCAGAATCTCCAAACCACCCACAACCAGCAAATCCTCTCTGAGAATATTCCCAAGGAAATAAAAAAAAAACACAATAGAAAGAATGTGTCCACAAGAAGACATCGGCTCTTATGGAACTGCAACCCCTCTGTACAGCACCTTTATAATAACAATTTAATTTTAAAAAAAGAAGAAGAAGAAGGGGCTGGGAAGGTGGCTCAGTGGTAGAGTGCTTGCCTTGCATGCATGAGGCCCTGGGTTCGATTCCTCAGTACCACATACACAGAAAAAGCTGGAAGTGGGTGCTATGGCTCAAGTGGTAAAGTGCTAGCCTTGAGCTGAAGAGCTCAGAACAGTGCCCAGGCCCAGAGTTCAAGCTCCATGACCAGCAAAAAAAAAAAAAAAAGAAGAAGAAGAAGACATGTGCTGGGAATGTGGCTTAGTGGTAGAGTGCTTGCCTACCATGCATGAAGCTCTGGGTTTGATTCCTCAGTACCACATACACAGAAAAGACTGGAAGTGGTGCTGTGGCTCAAGTGAAAGAGTATTAGCCTTGAGCAAAAGAGGCTCAGGGGACAGTGCCCAGGCCCTGAGTTCAAGTCCCAGGACTGGCAATAAATAACTTAATATAATAAAATAAAATAAGGACATTTGCAGAGATTTTGTTTTGTTTTGTTTCTTGGTTGTGGGGCTTGAACTCAGGGCCTGGGCACTGTCCCTCAGCTCTTCAGCTCACAGCAAGCACGCTATCACTTGAGCCACAGCGCCACTTTCGGTTTTCTGGTGATTTATTGGAGATAAGAGCCTCCTGGACTTTCCTGCCCAGGCTGGCTTTGAACTGCGATCCTCAGATCTCAGCCTCCTGAGTAGCTAGGATTACAGGCGTGAGCCACCAGAGCCCAACTTTGCACAAATGGTGACACATGTTATTCATAGAATCCAAGCACTGAGCCAGGCACTGGTAGCTCATGTCTGTAATCTCAGCTCCTCAGGAGATGGACGGATATGTGAGGATTAAGGTTCAAAGATAGTCCACCGGGCATGAAAGGCCATGAGGCTCTTATCTCCAATAAAACCGCTCAGAGAACTGGAAGTGGCTGTGGCTCAAGTTAATCTAGAGCTGAAGAGCAGAGGGACAGCGCCCAGGCCCAGAGTTCAAGCCCCATGACTTGAAAAAAAAAAAAAAGTCTAGGCAAACAATTCCAAGAGACTCTTATCTCCATTGAACCTGTAAAAAGGAAAGCTAGATGTGTTGCTATGATTCAAGTGGTAGAGGGCTAGCCTTGAGTGAAAAAGCTAAGGGGCAGCACCCAGGCTCTGAGTTCAAGTCCCAGTACTGGAACAAAGAAACAAAAATAAATAAGTGAGTAAATAAGCTAGACACAACCTCCACAGCCATAAACAGTAGCTTCGCTAAAATGAGCAGTCACAGAACCATGAGAGCTAGCTTACTACCGCCCTCCTTACCACCTGCAGGAACCAAACAAAACGCTGAGAAAAGAAGCCAGACCTTCCACACCCGCTGGCCTATGACTCCACTAATGTGCTCTACCACTTGAGCCACAAACTCCATTTCCAGCTTTTGGGTAGTTCACTGGAGATAGAATCTAACAGACTTTTTTTTTTTGCGCAGGCTGGCTTTGAACCTCAATCCTCAAATCTCAGCCTCCTGAGTAGCTAGAATGTCAGAAGCGAGCCGCTGCTACCTGACTCTTCCTCCACTCTGAGTAGAAGAGAATGGCACTGAATTATGCTTGCTTTGTGCTGAATTCCATGGAAGCTTCTGGAGAGGAGATTATTCTCACTTTCTTCCCCCATTGCCTGGTTGGGGGTGGGAGGTGGGGGGTACTGGTGCTGACTGGGATTGAAAAGAGAAGATACAGAAAGGAGGAGGAGGGAAGGAATTGTCTCTAAGGACAGGACAAAGGGCAGATGAGCTTCTACGCGGTGTCACGTGGTCAGCAAAGCAGGCGCAGAGCTCCCCAAAGTTGCCTTAATTATCCCACTTAGTTCATTATGGGATTATTGGGAGCTCACGCGGAGAAGGGGAGGGAGTACCACCTGGGAGGTTTTGGCCTCTGCACAATCTCCTTGTGGTGGGGAGACCTGGGGGACCCCAATCGTGGCAAAAGAACAACCGGATCAACAGCCAGGGAGCCAGGATTCTGGTCCCCAAGTAACTGTGTGACATCCTCCCTGTCGGTGGAATGAAAGAGGGAAATGATGGCCAGAGAGCAGAGATGGCAAACTATGCCTCCAAGGGCGTAGGGAGGGGATGGAGTTCTAGGGGAAGAAGATAGGCAGGGCTGGGCTCCAGTGGCTCAGGCTTGTAAGCCTAGTAACTCAGGAGGCTGAGATCTGAAGATCAAAGATCAGAGCCAGCCTGGAGCTAGAAACCCCGTGAGACTCTTATCTCTAACTAACCACCAAAAAGCTGGAAGTGGAGGTGTGGCTCAAGTAGTAGAGCACTAGCTAAGACAGAGGCTAGACTCAGAGTTCAAATGCTAGGACTGGTGTGTGTGTGCGCATGTGCACTCACCCAAATATAGAACCAAGGCCCCCATGATTTCCAGTCACACTTGAACTCAGGGCCTAGGCACTGTCCCTGAGCATTTTTTTTTTTTTTTGGTCAATCATGGAGCTTGAACTTGAGGCCTGGGCACCATCCCTGAGCTCTATGTTCAAGGCTAGCACTCTACCATGTTGAGCCACAGGGCCATTTCTGGTTTTCTGGTGGTTCATTGGAGATAAGAGTCTCACAGACTTTCCTACCCATGATGGCTTTGAACTGTGATCCTCAGATCTCAGCCTCCAGAGTAGCTAGGATTAGAGGCATGAATCACCTGTGCCTGGCTTCCCTGAGTGTTTTTATTCAGACTGACACTCTACTTACTGCTTGAACCAGAGCTCCACTTCCAGCTTTTTTTTTTTTTTTTGGTGATTCATTGGAGATAAGAGTCTCATGGACCTCTCATGCAGTCTGGTTTCAAACATCCGTCCTCAGATCTCAGCCTCCTGAGTAGCTAGGATGACAGGCATGAGCCACCTGAACCTATGTTTTGATTACTCTTCATCAGATACACAGTAGAGTGACTAATCTTATCAGAGCTGTAATTGCTGATGGATTGCCACACTAGTTCCAAAAGCAGCTATGGCATTTTGCATTTCTCTGCAGCTGTGCTATTATCTATCTTGTTATTGTCTTTCTCACTATCTGCATCTCAGTGGGCAGGAGTTGATATCTTCCAGTGCTTTTGATTTGCATTTCTCTAATGACTAAAGATAATTAGTATTTTTTTTCTTACTCATTTGTGTACTTTCTTTGGAGAAATATGCTAATATATTGCTTTTGTTTGTTTGCTTTCATTTGTTTGTTTTGTTTTTGAGACAGAGCCTGATGTAACCTGGATTAAACTTTAATTCTTCATCCTCCTACCATAGCCTCCAGAGTTCTGGGATTATAGGTGTGCATCACCACGGCCTGCTCTGGGGATTGGTGCCCTATTTACTTGGCTTATCTATGGATATGGTTGATTTGTGAATGTTCTTTATATAGTCCAATCCAAGTTCCTATGATGTGTACAGTTTAAAAATATGTCTCCTATCTTGTGAGTTGTCCTTTTCCATGCTTGATGATGTCATTTAAAATACAAAAGTTTAATTTCAGTGATAGTTTGTCAGTTTTCCTTTTATAACAATGTGTTAGGTGATATCTAAAATATCATTGTATAACTCTCTGGTTCCCAGAATTACCCTTATAGCTTCTTTTTTCCTTCTCTTCTTCTTACCTTTCTTTTTCCTTTCTCTTTCTTTCTCTCTCTCTTCCTCCTTCCCTCCCTTCTTTCCTTCCTTCTTTTCTATTTCTCTTTCTTTCTCTCCCTCCCTCTCTCTCTCTCTTCCTTTCTTTCATTTCTCTCTCTCCCTTTCTCTCTATTTCTCTCTCTCTCTTTCTTTCTTTCTTTCCATCCTTCCTTCTCTTTCTCTCTCTTTCTTTCTCTCTCTCTTTCTTTCTTTCCTTCCTTCTCTCTCTCTCTTTCTTTCTTTCTTTCTTTCTTTCTTTCTTTCTTTCTTTCTTTCTTTCTTTCTTTCTTTCTTTCTTTCTTTCTTTCTTTCTTTCTTTCTTCTTTTTCTTTCTTGTCAATCCTTGCTTGAACTCAGGGCCTGGGAGCTGACTCTGAATTTTTGCTTAAGGCTACAGTTTTACCAATCATTTGAGCCACAGCTCCACTTCCATCTTTTCATTGGTTAATTGGAAATAGGAATCTCACAGACTTTCCTGCCCATGTTAGTTTTGAATGACGATCCTCAGGTCTCAGCCTCCTGAGTAGTTAGAAGTACAAGCATGAGCCAGTGGAGTCTAGCTATGTTTCTTTTAAGAGTTTATAACTCTTTAAGTCGATGGCCTCCTCTAAGGTGATTTTTGTGTATGATGTGTACAGGATCTCCATTCATTTCCATATCCAATATTGCAGTGCCATTTATTAGAAGACTGTTGGTTCTCATTGCATTGTCTCAGCACCTTATCAAAATCAACTAACCACTGGGAGCTGGTGGCTCACGCCTGTAATCCTAGCTACTCAGGAGCTGAGATCTGAGGATCAAGGTTCAAAACTAGCCTGGGCAGGAAGCTCCATGAAACTCTTATCTCCAGTTAACCACCAGAAAACCAGAAGTGGTGCTGTGGCTTAAGTGGTAGAGCGCTCACCTTGAGCTGAAGAGCTGAGGGACAGTGCCCAGGCCCAGAGTTCAATCCTTACAACCAGCCAAAAAAAAAAAAATGAACTAACCACTGAGCACCACTAGTTCACACCTGCAATCCTAGCTACTTAGGAGGCTGAGAGTTGAGGATTGTGGTTGAAAGCCAGCCTAGGCAGGAAAGTCTGTAAGACTCTTATTTCCAATTGAGCTGGAAGTGGAGCTGTAGCTCAAGTGGTAGAGTGCTAGCCTGGAGTGAAAGAGCTGAGGGACAAAACCCAGGCTCTGAGTTCAAACCCCAGAACCAGCACAAAAAGAAGGAAAGAGAGAGAGAAAGAGAGAGAGTGAAAGAAAAAAGGAAGGAAGGAAAGAGAAAAGCAAATGCTTCGGTGAATGAACTCGTGAACAAATGGCGCTAAGGAAACAAATAGCTATTTTCATCCCAATCTGATAGATGGAAAAAACTCAGAATCAATAAAAAAAAAAATCAAACCAAACGAAGCCAAATGCCTACAGCTCGAAAGTGGCAAGGAAGGAAATCTAAGCCAGATGGGATTTCTTCCAGAAAACCCTCTTGAGTGCCAGAAACAAATGTGGGGCATAGGAAGAGAAGGCCAACGCCTGGGCCACTGAGCCAAGAGTCACCAGGGTGTCCCCAACCCTGCCAGCCCTCGGTGGGATCACCTGCTGTATCACCTTCCCTCCTAGCCAGACTCTGGGGCTGTTCAGGGGGGAGGCCCAGAAGCCAGAAGCAGGGGAGGGGGGAGGGGGGGGAGACAGAGTGGAAGCCCTGGATGCTGCTGGCAGTTGGCCAAGCTGAGCCCAAGGGCAAGGCCCTGGGTGCCCAGAGAGAGCCCACATTTGCCTTGTGACCTTGTATCTGGTCACACACATCACGGGACAGGCCAAGGCTCTAGAGCGAGAAGCCAGGAGAGGAAACTTTAACTCTGGTCACAGGACTTTGGGAAAAAAAATGGTTTCATCCAAAGCAATCAGTTTCTAGATAAGGGAAATGAGACTAAGAAATACAAGAACCCGGTATGGCAGTACCGAAAGGAAAAGGTACACTTCAGGTTGGGGGTAGGGAGAGCACATGTGTGTGCGCATGCGTGCATGTATGTGCATTGCAGGGGTGCCAATACTGGGGCTTCTTGAACTCCTGGCCTGGGTGCCCATCCCTTAGGGGTTTTGGTTTTATTTTGGTTTTGTGCCAATGCTAGACCTTGGACTCAGAGCCTTGCATGGTCCCTTAGATTTTTTTTCACCCAAGACTAGTGCTCTACCACTTAAGCCAAAGTTCCACTTCCAGCATTTTGATGGCTAATGGGAGCTAAGAGGCTCAGGAACTTACCTGCTTGGGCTGGCTTCAAACTGTGATCCTCATATCTCAGCCTCTTGAGTAGCTGGGATGAGCCAGCTATACGACTTCTAGGTATTTAGTTTTTTGTATGTTTGTTCCTTTTTTTTTTTTTTTTTTTTGTCAGTCGTGGGGCCTGAACTCTGGGCCTGGGCGCTGTCCCTCAGCTCTTGAGCTCAAGGCAAGTGCTCTACCACTTGAGCCACAACGCCACTTCCGGTTTTCTGGTAGTTCATGGGAGATAAGAGTCTCACAGACTTTCCTGCCCGGGCTGGCTTTGAACCAAGATCCTCAGATCTCAGCCTCCTGAGGAGCTAGGATTATAGGATTATGTATAGGTTTATAAGTGTGAGCCACCAGCACCCAGCTTTGTTTGTTTCGGGGTGGTTTTTCTGCAATTTTTTTTCTTGACTTCTTAGCAGGCGGAGGGGACATCACGCAGGTTGTATCGTGAAACGTGGAATGGATTCTGTCTAGCAAAAAGTCTCCTCCCACCCTGGACTTCCTCCTAGAGGTGTTCAGCAACTCCTCAGTAGCTGGTTTGGGGGGTAGGGGAGTTCACTGAGATCATCATTCATCCATGATGGCTGCTCTGCTCTCACAATGTTGCACGTCCCCCCAGAATTCACAAGCCAATGTAAGGAATTTTCCTTAGCGTCCCCCTGATTGCTGTACTTAAAGACACCCCAAGCTCCAGAGTCAAAGACAGACAGATGGACAACCCCACACCAACCTGTCCATACCAGATACACACACACACACACACACACACACATGCACACACATGCACACACACACACATGCACACACACATACACATTGCACCCAGGCAAAGTTGGCCTGGTAAGCACATGCATAAACACACACCAAGTCTTCACTTCCTCATCCAGGAACCAACGGCCATCTTGGCAGCATGGAAGATAACCTTTGTACATGCTCATGAATAAAAGGACTTCCTAAATGGTACCCAGCCCCTGATGATGGGGGGGAGGGGGAGAGGGACACTCACACCACCCTGCCACTACCTGGATTTGCAGGCCTGAGCCACTTCCTGTCAGAGTCACTGCCCTCCCTCCCACCCCCCCAGGCCCAGAGCTCCCTTTTCCCAGCAGCCTCTGGGGCCCAGCAGCCCGAGTCCCGCCCCTGACTCATGCTATTTCAGCTCTGTACAGAGGCCTGCGGTTTGTGCAAGTTGGGGCACAATCTGAGGCGGGGATGGGGTGATGTTTTTGGCGGGAGGGCAGAAGGGAGGAGGTCACGATCAGGTAAGGGGCCAGGGAGAGGTATGGTGTGCTGTGAACCGTGTGTCTGGGCAGATAACTGAACAGATCTTCTAAATCAGTCCTGATGGGAAGGTGGCTCAGTGGTAGAGCACTTGCCTTGCATGCATGAGGCCCTGGGTTCCATTCCTCAGCACCACATAAGCAGAAAAAGCCGGAAGTGGCGCTGTGGCTCAAGTGGTAGAGCGCTAGCCTTGAGCTGAAGAGCTGAGGGACAGCGCCCAGGCCCAGAGTTCAGGCCCCACTGGGCTTGAACTCAGCACCTGAGCATTTTTAACTCAAGGGTAGCACTCTGCTACTTAAGTCACAACTCCACGGTGCTTTTTGGAGTTGGTTTATTGGAGATAAGAGTCTCATGGACTTTGCTGCCCAGGCTGGTCTTGAACCATAGTCCTTAGATCTCAGCCTCCTGAGTAGCTAGGATTACAGGTGTGAGCCACCAGCATGCGACTGTCTTTCCATTCTGATGGCTGAGACAGCATAAGACTGCGTGCCAGAAATTTGGGGCTCTGGCCAAGCCCCCTCCCCCCAACAGGAATGTAGTATCAGGGTTAGCTCCCCAGATTTCAAAATTTGGGGACTTTCTGGCTGGATGACCTCAGATAAGGTCAGCCTAGTGAGCCACAGCACTTCTGTCTGATTCATGAGCCTGTTCATTGTCTCTTCTTTGTGTGTGTGTGTGTGTGTGTGTGTGTGTGTCTGTTATGGGACTTGAACTCAGGACCTGGACACCGTCCCTGAGCTTTTGTGCTCAAGGCTAGCACTCTTACCACTTGATCCACAGCACTACTTCCAGTTTTCTGACAGTTAGGTGGAGATAAAGAGTCTCAGAGACTGGGGCTGGCTTTGAACCACGATCCTCAGATCTCAGCCTCCTAAGTAGCTAGGCTTACAGGCGTGACCATTGGTACCCAGCCATTGTCTCTTCTTCTCGTGGAGCAGCGACCCACTTTTCCCAGTGGATGAGCAAGAGACTAGACTGCTACCTAACTTACTTGATGGTGTGTCTTTCAGTCTCAACCTCTTTCAGAAAAGGTATTGGATGCTAAATTCAGTGAATGATTGCAAATTTGCTTCACTCCAGGTTTAGTCTGAAGCCCAAGCATCTTGAGATTTAGAAGGTTTACCACCCAAGAGAGCAGAGAGAGGCAGCCCAAGTTCACTGGACTAGACAGTTCCCATCAAAGGACTTGGAAAGCCAGGCATTGGTGGCTCATGCCTATCATCCAACTACTCAGGAGGCTGAGGTCTGAGGATCAAGGTTAGAAGCCAGCAGGAAAAGTCCATGAGGCTCTTATCTCCACTTAACTACCAAAAAAAAAAAAAAAAGCCAGAAATAGATCTGTGGCTCAAAGTGGTACAGCTCTAGCCTTGAGTACAAAAGCTCAGGGACAGCACCCAGGTCCTAAGTTCAAGTCCCAGGACTGGCAAATAAAATAAAATAAAATAGAAACAGATGTGTCATGATTAGTTAGATACCATCAAATCTCTCCTGGAACTTTTCCTGTCTCCATATCCAGAGGTCTGTTGGAGAAAGAAAGCAAAAAGCCCGTGAGACTCTGATCTCCAATTAACCACCAGAAAACTGGAAGTGGTGCTGTGGCTCAAGTGGTAGAGCACTCACCTTGAACTGAAGAGCTGAGGGACAGTGTCCAGGCTCAGAGTTCAAGCCCCACAACCAACAAAAAGAAAAAGGGAAGAAAAGAAAAGAAGGAAGGAAGGAAGGAAAGATGGAAGGAAGGAAGGAAAGATGGAAGGAAGGAAGGAAAGAAGGAAGGAAGCAAAGAGGATCACATCTGTAGTCCTAGCTACTCAAGAGATTGAGATCTAGAGGCTTCCGGTTTGAAGTTAAAAAAGAAAAGTTTTTGAAACTCTATTTTCAAAATAACCAGCAAAAATCAGGGCTGGAGGTATGTCCCAAAGGGCAGAGGGCCCACCAAACCAGCTGAATATGAGGCTCAGAGCTCAAACGCTAGTTCTGAAAAAAATAAAAAGATAAAAAGAAGAAGGAAATAAAAGGGGAAAAAAGAGCAAATTGACTCATGTCCCTGAAAAGTCCAGGAATAACATGGCTTTAGGGAGACTGATGATGACACCATCTTTCTGTACCTTGGGGCTGTTTTTCTTTGATTGCTTTAAATTCACAGGGAAGTTTCCTGAAGCTCTAAGCCCAGCATCTCCCAATCATCGGTCCAGCAACCTAGACCATGAATTCTTTCTCCCAGTTAATATAAGCAAAGTCCCAAACACACACTGATTGGCTGGGATTGGGCCACCAGACCCACCCTCAAGCCAATCACAGTGGCTACAGAGAATCCAGTGCTGTGATTGGCAGAGTCAAGTCCCACATCCAACTTCTGAACATAGGTTGGATTAGCTGCTCCTGAATCACTGATTAAAGTCCAAGGAAATCAGGACAGACCAGAGAAGAGGGAATAAATGAATACAAAGCCAGCTTAAAAAGCTTTGCATTTTAAAAGTACTATATTCTACCCTCATGCCTGTCAAATAGAAAAAGCAATGATATAAAATCTACAGATCTGGGTTCTCACTGAGGCCACAAGATCATTTGGACAACTGGTCAACCCAAAGCTTATCCAGAAACAGAGCCCTCTGTGGAAAGAAGAGGAGGAAGGGACAGAGGGACAAATCCACTTGGTTGGAATGACCTAGAAGCCAGGGAAGGGCCCAGGACAAAGGAATGACAGAGACCTGACATTTCCCAGTGTTTACTTTGTGCCCCTCCCTGCCTTTCTCATTAATCTCTCAACAGCACTGTGGGAAAAAAAAAAAAATGCTGTTCATCCTATCATTTCGCAGACAGGTAGCTCAGGTTCAGAAAGGCTGAACAACTTTCTCAGGGTCACACAGCTACAAAGGGAGAAAAGCGAGGGCTTGAAGCCAAGCTGATTTTTTTAAAATGCTGAGGGTTGGGCATCAGTGGCTCACGCCTGTAATCCTAGCTACTCAGAAGGCTGAGATCTGAGGATCACGGTTCAAAACCAGCCCAGGCAGGAAAGTCTGTGAGACTCTTATCTCCAGTGAACCACCAGAAAACCCTAAATGGTGCTGTGGCTCAAGTGGTAGACCGCTCACATTGAGTTAAAGAGCTCAGAGTCAGTGCCCAGACCCAGAGTTCAGGCCCCACAACCAACCAAAAACAAAACCCCAAAATACTGAGCCTTGACATGGAAAAGATCCTCATCAGAGCTAGGGTCCCACTACCATCCAAAGCTGCAGAGAAACATTCGGCGTGCCATCCTAGCTACTCAGGAAAGCTGAGCTCTGAGAATCGAGGTTCAAAGCTAACCTGGAGCGGAAAAGCCTGTGAGATTGTTATTGCCAATTGACCAGCAAAAAGCTGGAAGGAAAGATGTGGTTCCAGTCGCTGAGCACTAGCTTTGAGTGAAAAAGCTCAGAGACAATGCCCAGGTCCTGAGTTCAAGCCCCAGTATTGGTACCTTCCTCTTGTTTCTCAAACACCTAGAATTAAGCACCCCTCTTGCTCTAATAGTACTAAGTATGACTTAGTATTTCCTACCAAGGGATCATCCACAAATTCCAAAAGGTCAACTAAGGAGAAAGCACTCAGCTTTTTGGACTTGTGCATCCCTCACTTCGCTGGCTGAAGAGACTGGGTTGGGGGAGGGGGGTGTCTCCCTGAGCCTCAGTTTCCCTCTCTGCTCCTACAGGCCTGGCCGATGTCTTTCCCCGCACCCCTCCCCTCTCCCAGGCCGCAGTGTCAGCTTTCTCGCCCTGAGGGGGAAGAGCCAGGGCAGGTTGCTACAGTTCTGGGCTCTCCACTTCACAGCGGGCATGGCTCCCAGCCCCGGGAGTCCAGGCTTGCCTAAGCCCAGCCAGGCCCAGCAAATCCCTGAGAACAAAAGGAAGAAGAGGACTTGCAGAAGGAGGGGTTTGGTGGCTTTAACCCCCTCAGCCCCGCCCCCCAGCCAGCAGGTGGCAGCCCTTTCCATGCATGTGTGACCTTGCCAGGCCTGGTTCTGGCCTGCCTTGGGCCCAGGAGGCCCGAAGGACTCCAAGACTGCCCAGCTCTCCACAAGGACATCTCCTGGGCTTTGTCCACGGAGTACCAGAGGTGTGTGCACATGCACACACACACACAAACACACACAGAGTTCAATAGATTTGCAGAACGGCTGAACTTATCTAGTGCTTCTTCTTGGCCATATTGCCTACCTGCAATACCTCTCTCCCTCCCTCCTTTCCACCTTCCTTCCCTCCCTTCCTTTTCTTCCTCCCTCTCTCCCTCCCTCCCTTCTTTCCTTCCTTCCTTCTTTTCTTCCTTCCTCCCTTTCTCCTTCCTTCCCTTCCTTCCTCCCTCCCTTCCTTCCTTCTTTCTTTTCTCTTTTTTCTTTTTGTCTCTTTCTCTTTCCTTTCTTCCTTTTTTCATCTTTTTTCTCCTTTCTTTTCTCTCCTCTCTCTTCTCTTTTCTTCTCTTTCATTTTCTTTTCCTTCCTTCCTTCCTTTCTCTCTTCTTTTTTCTTTTCTCTCCTTTCCTTCCTTTCCCTCTTCTTTTCTTCCTCTCTCTCTGCTCTTTTTCTCTCTTCCTCTCTTCCTCTTTCTTTCTCTTTCTCTCTTTTTCATTTTCTCCCTTCCATTCTCCCTCCCTCCCTCCCTTTCTTCCTTCCTTCCTTCCTTCCTTCCTTCCTTCCTTCCTTCCTCTCTCTCCCTCCCTTTCTCCCCCTTCCTTCCTTCCTTCCTTCCTTCCTTCCTTCCTTCCTTCCTTCCTTCCTTTCTCCTTCTCTCTCTCCCTCTCTTCCTCTTCCTTCCTTTCTGCCTTCCTTCCATTTTTCCTTCCTTCCTCTCTCTCCCCCCCACTCTCTCTCCCCCCCTCTCCCCCCCTCACTTTCTCTCCCTGTTTTTGTACCAGTCCTAGGGCTTGAACTCCATCCCTTCCAGCTTTTTGGTGGTTCATCGGAGGTAAGAATCTCCACAGACCATGGCTTCAAACCACGGTCCTCAGATCTCAGCCTCCTAAAGCTGCTAGGATGACAGGCGTGAGCCACCGTCGCCTGGCTAAGAATTCTTCCATACATTTCCATCTCCAAATTTGAGGCAAATTGTTGAGGCCTGTCCAGAAATTCTTCCCCCAGCCGAAATGACTAATTCTCTTCCGAGTGTGGGATCTAGCTCGCCCGGGCTATTAAACACTTAACTCGAGGCCGTGGTGGCCCCAGGGCTGGCTTTCTAGTTAGCCTTGCAACAGGGCCCAGCCTACATCCTTTGCCAGACTGGGCCGAGAGTACAGGGGATTCATCCCCTGCCCCAGAGGTGTCCTGGAATGGCTGCCTTCTTTTCTGGGAAGGGGGAGAGGGAGCGGGCACCCCTGGAGGAATTTTCTGACCAAGCAATGTCTTTTGCCTGCACCTGTCCATCCCATAGACAAAGTGATGGGCTCCTCAGCCAAGGGAAATTTGGATTTAATCCAGACCCCTCCTCCAGGTCCCCCTTCCCTGCAAGCACGGGCGAATCACAGGAAAGAGGCAGCAATGGGAAGTTGCGCTGGGGCTCAAAGTGGTAGAGACCTCGCCTCGAGCCAAAAAGCTCAGTCACAGCACCCAGGCCCTGAGTTCAAGCCCCACAACTGACAGGCGTGGGGTCGGGGGGAAGAAGCAGAAGCCATGGAGGGACTAGGGAGGGGGGGCCAGGATGGTATAGGCAGACAGGACACGGAGAACCACTTGGGGGGCTCAGGGTGACCCAGAGTGTCCAAGGGTAGGCCAGCAAAGATGTGTTGCTGGCTGGCTGGTTGAGTAGTCCTGTGGGAGCAGGTGGTTTGTTGTTGTGCAGGTACTAGGACTTGAACTCAGAGCCTGGGTGCTGTTCTTGAGGTTTGTTTAGCTTTTGTGTGTGTATGTGCTCAAGGCTGGTGCTCTACCACTTGAGCCATAACTCCACTAGCAGCTTTTCAGTGGTTCTTTGGAGATAAGAGTCTCACAGACTTTCCTGCCTGGGCTGGTTTTGAACTCGGATCCTCAAATCGCAGCCTCCTATATTGCTGGGGTTATTAGCCACCAGCACATGGCTAATAGTCTATATTATTATTATTATTTTGGCAGTCTTGGGGCTTGAACTCAGGGCCTGGGCACTGTCCCTGAACCTCTCTGTGCTCAAGGCTAGCACTCTACCACTTGAACCACAGTGCCACTTCCAGCCTTTTCTGTGTACGTGGTACCGAGGAATCGAACCCAGGGCTTCATGCATGCTAGGCAAGCACTCTACCACTGAGCCACCTTCCCAGCCCCTGTCTTATTTCTGGGCTGTGTTCTCCCCAGCATCCAGCATTGCTTTGAAGGCCCAGTGGAGTCTCCAGGAACCTTTAGAACCTCATGAAGCGTGTGGCCCAATGGTGAGATGGAATGTTTGTTTGCTTAATAGCTACTCATTTATCAAACAAGTGAATAAAGAGCCAAAAGAGAACCAGACTGTCCCAAAGTGACTCAATCCCTCCAGAGATTTTTTTTTTCCCCACTGAGCCGACCACAAACAAGACAAGAAAGAAGTAGCAGGTGAAGGTACCTCACACCTGTCATCCTAGCTACTCCGGAGGCTGAGATCTGAGGATCATGGTTCAAAATCAGTCCAGGGCAGGAGAATCGGGGAGGCTCTTATCTCCAATGAACCACTAAAGTAGCCAAAGTGGAAGTAGGGTTTAAGTAGTAGAGTGCTGGGGCTGGGAAGGTGGCTCAGTGGTGGAGCGCTTGCCTTGCATGCCTGAGGCCCTGGGTTTGATTCCTCAGCACCACCTAAGCAAAAAGAAAAAAGCCGGAAGTGGTGCTGTGGCTCAAGTGGTAGAGTGTAATCATAGCTATTCAGGAGGCTGAGATCTGAGGATCTCGGTTCAAAGCCAGCCTGGGCAGGAAAGTCTGTGAGACTTGTCTCCAATTAACCACAACACACACACACACACACACACACACACACACACACACACACGAAGTGGAGCTGTGGCTCAAAGTGACAGAGCATTAGCCTTGAGCAAAAAGAGCTCAGGTACAGTTCCTAGACCCTGAATTCAAGCCCCATAACCAACGAGAGAGAGAGAGAGAGAGAGAGAGAGAGAGAGAGAGAGGAAACTAAAGGAAAGGAAAGAAAGAAGAACAGAAAGGAAATGAAAGGGAAGAGGGAAAGAAAGGAAAGGAAAGAGAAAATAAATATATAGCCATGGGGGGGGGAGGAGCAGTTAGTGCTAAGGTCCTGGGGCAGGAACTTCAGAAGCAGGCAGCAGGGGGCCAGGCTGAAATAGGAGAGGAGGTGGGCAGGTTTATGCACTTTGAATTGTATTCCCTTGAAACAGTAGAGGTGGGGGGGGGGCGGCGAGGGAGAGAGGGCAAGTTCAGGGAAGCCTCTGGGCTGGCTGGAATGACCATCTGGGCTTGAGCCAGTCCTATGGGGCATGCCCTCTCTGCAGCTCCAAACATCCCCTGTGGGTACCGTGTGGGAACTGCACCCAGCACCCGCCGGGTTAGCTCAGTGACAACCGCTCTGGGCTCCAGCCAGCTGCTACAGCATGCCAAATTCCTGCACACTTACTTACCTAGGCCACAAGCCCTGGCTCAATTAAGTGAGCAAAGAGGGTAGTTAACCCAGAGCCGACGATCGGCGAGCTCATAATGACACTGAAGATCTACGCGAACGCAGCTCAGCCGGGTGGGTGGTTGTGTTGTTCTGTGTGGTTTTGCCACCCATCTACCTTGTTCCAGGCTCTGGAGACACCTGTTTGCTGAGCTTTTCTTTTCTTTTTGTTTTGGTTTTTTTTCCCTCTCTCTCTCTCTCTCTCTTTTACAAACTTGTCATGCGTGCCAGGTTTGTAAGCACTGGGATTGGAGCAGAACAAAGCCAAATCCCGATGCTCTTAGGCAAGCTGGCATGATTTCAAGTCAGAATAATCATCAGGCAGACCAATGACACCCATCCAGGTGGGCACAGACACCCTAACACAGATGCAGAGTCGGGCGCCGTGACTCACGCCTGGTGTCCCAGCTACCCAGGAGGCTGAGAACTGAGGATCGCGGTTGGAAGCCAGCTTGGGCAAGGTAAAGTCCGTGAGACCATGATCTCCCAGTGAGCCACGGAAAAGCTGGACGTGGAGCTGTGGCTCCAAGTGGTAAAGCATTAGCCTGGAGCTCCAAGAGGCTTAGGGACAGTGCCCAGGCCTTGAGTTCAAACCCCAGGAGACACACACACACACACACACACACACACACACACTCACCGCTGACACAGAGCTAGGAAGGGACTAGGGACATTTCCACAGAGATCTTAGAAATGGAGATGAAACAATCCTCTGTGGAAACAACCCCATGCCCTACAATAGATGATTTTGAGTCCAAAAATGCGTGGCATCTACACTCAATGGACTTTGACATAGTTAGTAGAAAGAATAAGGGTGTGTCACTGGCGGGGGGAAATGGATGGATCTCGAACAAATCACGGTAAGGGAGGTAAGCCCAGCTCAGCGAGACAAATGGCATGAGTTTTCTCTCCTAGGCAGAAGCTAGATCTAAAATACACCTGCTACATGATAAATAAGTCAGGATTCTAGGTATTCTCACTCAGTGAGAGCAAAAGAAGATACTCTTAGCAGGAGAAACACAAAGATGCCAAGCCTACGTGCCGCTGATCATATGAAATATTATTTAATGCAATCAACGCCAAAAAATGAACATAAGAGATCTTCTCTCTCTCTCTCTCTCTCTCTCTCTCTCTCTCTCTCTCTCTCTCTCTCTCTCTCTCTCTCTCTCTTTCTCTCTTGCTGTTTTTGTTTTCTTCAGTGTTCAGTATGTTCTTTTATCTGTTTTGGGGGAAGAGGGAGGAGACACAGAAATGGAGGAGAATAAATACAGCAGTGACTCTCTCCAGACGCTATGTGGAAAATGAACTCTACTACTTGCGGGTGGGGATGGGAGGGAAAAACTGGGAGAGAGCCAGGGAAGGGGTGATATTGTTCAAAAAGTAATTTATTCTTTACCTAACTTAGGTCACTGTAACCCCCTCTGTGTATTATACTAACAAATTTTTTTTGGTCGGTCATGGGGCTTGAACTCTGGGCCTGGGCGCTGTCCCTCAGCTCTTCAGCTCAAGGCGAGCGCTCTACCACTTGAGCCACAGTGCCACTTCTGGTTTTCTGGTGGTTCATTGGAGATAAGAGTCTCCTGGACTTTCCTGCCTGGGCTGGCTTTGAACTGTGATCCTCAGATCTCAGCCTCCTGAGTAGCTAGGATGACAGGCGTGAGCCACTGGAACCCGGCTTCTACTAACAATTTTTTTTTTAATAGGAAAATATAAAAATGGAAGCGAGAGAGCAGGCCATGCAAATCCACGGGACCCATTCTAGGCCCTGGGAATGGCATATGCAAAGGCTTAAGAGTGGGCTGGGAATGTGGCTTAGTGGTAGAGTACTTGCCTAGCATGCATGAAGCCCTGGGTTCGATTCCTCAGTACCACATACACAGAAAAAGCTGAAGTGGCACTGTGGCTCAAGTGGTAGAGTGCTAGTCTTGAGCAAAAAGAAGCTCAAGGACAGTGCCCAGGCCCTGAGTTCAAACCCCAGGACTGGCAAAAAGAGGAACAAAAACAAAAAACTAACAGCCAGGTGCTGGTGGCTCAATCCTGTAATCCTAGCTACTCAGGAGGCTGAGATCCGAGGATCACGGTTCAAAGCCAGCTCGGGCAGGAAAATCTGTGTGACTCTGATCTCCAATGAACCACCAGAAAACTAGAAATAGAGCTGTGGTTCAAGGTCTATAGTGTTAACCTTGCGTGAAAAAGCTAAGGGAAAATACCCTGTGTTCAAACCATAGTTCTGGCGGCTCATGCCTGTCATCCTAGCTACTCAGGAGGCTGAGATCTGAGGATCATGGTTTGAAGCCAGCCCAAGGAGGAAAATCTGTGTCTCGTATTTCCAGTGAACCATCCCCAAACTGGAACTGGCGCTGTGGCTCAAAGTGGTAGAGCGCTCGCCTTGAGTGATCTTAAGAGCTCAGGGATAGCACCCAGGCCTTGAGTTCAAGGCCCAAGACCAAAAACAACAAAAACGAAAACGGGTTTGGCTGACATGTGAGTGGGAGGCGGGGCTTCTGGCAGGGCTAGGAACAGATGGGTTCTGAGGATAGCAACATGACACCCGCATCTGGCCCATCTAGTCCAACTTTCCGTGGAAAAAGGAGGCATGCCAGCAGGCAAGACCCATGGCCAAAGGTTTGCCTGACTTGTCCGGGAGAAGGTAGGGGTGTTTGGGGGAGCAGTTGAGTTCTAAGCCGGGCGCCGATGCTCATGCCTGTAATCCCAGCTACTCAGGAAGCTGAGATCTGAGGATCATAGTTCAAAGCCAGCCCAGCTAGGAAAGGCAGTGAGACTCTGGTCTCCCCAGAACCACCAAAAAGCTGGAAGGGTCGCTGTGGTTCCAAGTGGTACAGTGCCAGCGTTGAGTAGATAATTTAAGGGACAGTGCTCAAGACCTGAATTCAAGTCCCGGTACTGGCATAAAAAAGAAAGCAAAAAGCACAAACAAACAAACAAGCGTTTGCCACATCTGCACATCGGGCTCTGTGGCTGGTTCATTGGAGATAAACGTCTCACGGATTTGTCTACCGGGGCTGGTTTTGAACCCCGATCCTCAGATCTCAGCCTGCTGGGTATTAGATTGTTGTATCTACTATAACACTTGAACTACCACCAGCCCCAGCCCTTTTTGCTTTAGCCATTTTTTCGATAGGGGCCTGGGCCTCCTCCCTCTCCCAGGGCCCGCCTTAACATCCTAGCTCTGTCTCCTACATTGGGATGACAGGCATGATCCATCATACTCAGCCATTCGTTGAGATGGGGTCTCTCTCTAGCTTTTTTTTTAAAGCCAGATTGGGCTCAAAGCATAATCCTGCCAATCCCCATCGAGAGTAGCTGGAATTACAGGCGTGAGCTGCTAGGCCTGGACTAACCCAGCATTCGGAGCCCAATCTGAGCTTTTGGAGACTTCACGGCTCTCTACGCTTGGTCCTTCGGTCCACACGGAGGGGAGAATGGCTTGAACGAACCTCGTGGCCAGAATCTAGTTTTCCCAGTCCAAATCCACAAGGACATTATTTGCTCCACTAACTGGGGTTGTTGATTATACGGAGCTGCGCGAGACCCACGCTGAGCCCCTAGATAAGAGTTCCAGTCCCTGTTGCTGTCTAACCACTCAGCGTACACCTGTAAAACTTCCCACCCCTGAGGCGGCTCACACTTGGGCTGTCCGGGGTTGTGTGTCTTCCAGACACACAGCCCTCTCCTCTCCCCCTACGTGTGGGGCCTGCTGCCATTTTGAAGAGCTCCTCAGGGTGACAGGTTCAGAGCCAGCCTCGAACTTTTACCTGGCATGAAGCCATTTTTGAAATGGGATCATGAGAAGAAGCCCCCAACCATGGGAAGGTCTAGAGACAGCTTGTGCAAAGGTCCTGGGGCTGTAAGGAACCAGCCAGGCCACTGGTGGAGGTGCTTGTGTGGAGCTCAAAAACAATTTCCATGTGTTTGACCCTGGCCTGGGGTGGTGGTAGGATGTAAGGTTGGGCAGGAATGTGGCTCACAAAGAGCTTGAGGGGATTTTGAATGTGACAGAGTCATTCATGGCCTTTTTGAACTCTCAAATGGTTGTGCCAGACGTTTGGCTTTGTAGTTGAGCGCCCCCTGGAGTTGTACAGAGGTGTAGCAGTCTTGATTGTCCTCCCTAAACCCCCATGTAGCTTCAGCTCTGAATGCTTGTGTGTGTGTGTGTGCGTGTGTGTACCAGGACTTGAACTCAGGGCCTTGTATTCTCACTTACTTTTTTCACTCAGGGCTAGCGCTCTACCACTTGAACAGCTCCACTTCCGGCTTTTTTTGTCCTGCTGGTCCATTGATGATAAGAGTCTCACAGATCCATCTACCGGGGCTGACTTCACGATCTTCTGGAATCTCAGCTTCGTGAGTGGTTGGGATTACAGGCGTGAGCCACCAGCACCTACACCAGGCTTTGAGAACTTTAGAGTGAAAAGATTTTCCTCCAGGGGCTCCCATGTGGTGGTTCCTAAGTCAGATTTGAGAAACCTGGGGTTGGGAGTGTGGCTCAGTCAGCAGAGCACTCAGCAATGGGTGAAAGTACTAGGTCAGGTACAGAGTTCGAGTCCTGGTCCTGGACTTAAAAGAGAGAAAGAGAGACAGAGGCCAGGCACCAGTGGCTCACGCCTGTCATCCTAGCTACTCAGGAGGCTGAGATCTGAGGATCGTGGTTCAAAGCCAGCCCAGGCAGGAAAGTCCAGGAGAGTATAATCTCCAATAAACCACCAGAAAACCGGAAGTGGCGCTGTGGCTCAAGTGGTAGAGCGCTCGCCTTGAGCTGAAGAGCTGAGGGACAGCGCCCAGGCCCAGAGTTCAAGCCCCACAACCGACATAAAGAAAAAAAAGAAGCAGAGGGAGCTGGGGCCACTCTGGGGTGTCAAGCCCAGCTCCCCAGCCACGCTGGCTTCTCCCAGGCTCTTTTATCTGAGACGCCTCAGCCAGGGCAGACAGATTCTCAGGCCTGTAAGCACAGAGCAAGCAAAACTCCGCCATCTCCTGCCCCTTGCAAAGGACTCTGGGGAAGATGAAGCGATTGGGGTTCGGGGGGGGGGGGGGGACGAGGAATTCAGGGCCTCTCAGATTTCTTGGCAGGAGGAGAGGAAACATGCTGAGACTCTTCTTTAGAACAAATGAGCCTGATTCCTTCCAGGGGGAGGATTATGTGAGATGTTATCTCAGGAGACCCGGTAGGCCTGGAAGGAGGAAGGCAGCCATTGTTCAATCAAGACCCACGAGGAAAGCCCTGGGCAGCCCTCTTGCACAACTGATCGCAAGAACAGAGAGGCTCCACACAGTGGGCCAGGCACCGGTGCTCACGCCTGTAATCCTAGCTCCTAAGGGAGGCTGAGATCTGAGGATCACAGTTCCAAGCCAGCCCAGGCAGGAAAGTCTATAAGACTCTTATCTCCAATGAACCACCAGGAAACCGGAAGTGGCGCTGTGGCTCAAGTGGTAGAGCACTAGCCATGAGCTGAAGAGCTGATGAACAGTGCCCAGGCCCAGAGTTCAAGCCTCACGACTGACAAAAAAGAAAAAGAAAAAGAAAGAAAGAAGAAAGGAAAGAAGGTAATAAGCACCTATAGTAGTGTATGATCTCATTGACTAAACAGAGAGTTTTGTGGTTAAATGATTTACATTACAGTATGATAACCACTATATTTTCAAACATCTATATAAGGCCTTTAAGCTGTTTTTGTTTATTTCATTTTACAGCCATTTGTATAGTTGAGGTGAGTTTATTTTTGGGGAGGGGGTTGTTAGGGTTTTTTGTAGTTGTTATTTTGTTTTGTTTTGTTTTTTGTTTTTTATTGTTTTGGCCGGTCATGGGGCCTGAACTCTGGGCCTGGGCGCTGTCCCTCAGCTCTTCAGCTCAAGGCGAGCGCTCTACCACTTGAGCCACAGTGCCACTTCTGGTTTCCTAGCGGTTTATTGGAGATCAGAGTCTCACAGACTTTCCTGCCCAGGCTGGCTTTGAACCGTGATCCTCAGATCTCAGCCTCTAGAGTAGCTAGGATGACAGGCGTGAGCCACCAGCACTGTTGTTTTTTGTTTTAAACCAGGTCTGTTATTTTCATTGCCACAAGAAAACTGCTCAGAGATGAATTTACCAAGCTGGGTTGTGGAATCTTCTAGTTCTTGTTTGGGATCCAGGCCTGAGCTGAGGCTACTGGCTGAGACCCACAGCCATGCTCAGGGTCTTCAGCATCTGCCTGTCATCTGTCCGTCCTATAGTTAAGAACTGAGGGGTTTGTAAGGTTTCTCTGTCTCTTGAATTCCTTTTCTGACTGATGCCGGTGGCTCATGCCTGTCATCCCAGCTACTCAGGTGGCTGAGACTTGAGGATCAAGGTTCAAAGCCAGCCCAGGGCAGACAAATCTACGAGACTCTTATCTCCAACAAACCAGCACAAAAGCCCAACATGGAGGTGTAACTCAAGTGGTAAAGCACCAGCCTTGGTGGGGGAGGGGGGGGCATAAAGCAAGAGTACAAGGTCCTGAGTTCAAGCCTCAGTACTAAAAAAGGGGTGGAGGAGCCAATATTGAGCACATCACAAATCTGAGACTCAGTTTCTCCGTATGTATAACCAACCTTGTGTCCCTGAGAACTCTCAGGACTGAGACCGCCTGGCCTAGGAGGCCCAATTCCTTATGTCAGGCTGTCCTCTGCTGGTCAGTGCAGGTAGTGCGCCATAAACTTCCACTAAAGAGATTCAGCCGTGCCTTCAGCGCCCCCTGGCGTTCCCTTGGGTTTGTGCGTGTGAGGGTATTTAGCAGCAGTGGCTGGAGAAACTCGAAATCCTGCACACACCGAATTGTCTGGTTGTCAAACTGACCAATGATCCGAGATTTGTCTGTAATTTTTCCTTTACAAGGGCTAGAGTCGTAGCACAGTGGTAGAGCACCAGCCTAGCAAGCATTTGGCTTGGAGTTCAAATTCTAGCACCATGATTTTTTTTTTTTTTTGGTCAGTGTGGGGCTTGAACTCAGGGCCTGGGTGCTGTTCCTGAGCCTCTTTGTGCTCCAGGTTAATGCTCTACCCATTGAACCACAGCTCCACTTCTGGATTTTGAGCGGTTAAGTGGAGATAAGAGTCTCTCGGGGACTTTTCTGCTCGTGCTGGCTTTGAACCATGATCCTCAGATCTCAGCCTCCTGAGTAGTTAGGATTATATGCGTGAGCCAACAGTGCCTGGTGCATCACAAACCTTTTTAAATTAAATTTAAAGAAATGAATTTCCTTTTACAAACATTAACCAACTTGTTTGGGCTCTTTCTTCTTTTTTTCCCCCCCATTCTTTTCTCTCTTTTTGTTGTTGCTTTATTTCGCACTATATGATATACTGCATTATAATGACGCCCTGCCCAGAATTTTACAAAGAATTATTCACCATCTCAAAGTCCTGCCATCAGTTGGACAGTAGTGGCTCGCGCCTGTAACCCTAGCTACTCGGAAGGCTTAGATCTGAAGATCAAGTTTTTGAAACCAGGCCAGAAAGTCTGTGAGACTCTAATCTGTGTGGCTCAAGTGGTTGAACACTAGCCTTGAGCTGAAGCAAAAAGCTCAGGACCCAGGCCCTGAGTCTAAGCCCCAGGCCTGGCATGCGCACGCGCACACGCACACACACACACACACACACACACACACACACACACAGAAAGCTGTCCTGTGTAAACCGCCTGTGTCTGGACTGGAAGGTAGTGTTGCCAATCAAGCAAAGAAAAAAGTATAAACATTTGAATTTCAGATATTCCACGAATCACATTGTACAAGAAGTATCCCCTGAAACTTTGCATCAGATATATTTACATTTAAGGGTCCAATTCATATGTTCGAATAATGTTTTCTATAATGTTTATGTATAAATTTAATTATCCAATGTATATATTCTTTGTTTGAAATCCCAATTAATTGGGAGTCATCTTCCACTCCTCTGAGCCTCAGTTTACCCTCTGATGAACGATGGAGCTGAACTACAACTGTCTCTGGCTCCCATAATTCCCCCATAACCTTTCTCCCTGGTTCCACCAGGGGGCACTCTGACTCCTCTCATTGCCTCCCATGACCGGGGAAGATAATTTGGTCCTGCTGGCTCTGGGGAGTCATCTGGAGATCAGGTTGTAGATGTGGAAGGTTCCAGAAGCTCCCATCCTTAGGACAGTCTACCTAACAGGACAGATTTCCGGGGTCTGTGAAGATAGGATTATCTCAGCTGGGAATAATCTCCACAGTTAGTCTATGGAATCACAGAAGGAGAGAATGAATGAATTTGTGAATGAATGAATGAATGAATCCTTTGAGGGGAAAGAGCTTGTCAAAATTCACCAAACAGCCCTAAACATAAAAGTACAATCCATCAATCCACAGAAAATGGCCCAGGCTTATCATCTTAGCTACTTAGGACGCTAAGATCAGAGGATCATGGTTCAAAGCCAGCCTGGGCAAGAAAATCCGTGAGCCTCTTATCTCCAATGAATCAGCAAAAGAGTCACCCCTACCCCTCACCCCAACCCTAGAAATAAAACTGGGGTCCAGAGGGTGCCCAGAAGGACAAAGGAAGAGAAAGTTCTGGAGAGACAGCCACATCTTCCACCTTGGAAATGATTTGGGGAGTTATGAATCTGGTGTTCTGAATGTCTCCTTAGATTCAGTCTGCTAATCCCAGAGAAAGACACTGAGATTTCTTCCCATCGAGTCTATGGAAGTACCTTAGAGATATGCCTTGTAATCCCCTAGGCCTCTGGTACCTTTTATTGTGCCAGTCCTGAGGCTTGAACTCAGGGCCTGGGTTAGTGCTTTTCCCCTACAGCTCCACTTCTGGCTTTTTTGGAAGGTGGGGAGGGGTGATAGGGGATGGTTTATGGAGTTAAGAGTCTCACAGACTTTCTTGCCTGGGCTGGCTTTGAACCGTGATCCTCAGATTTCAGCCTCCTGAGTAGCTAGGATTGCAGGCGTGAGCCACCGGTGCCTGGCTTTAGGCCTTTGCTTTTTAATCCAGTCGAGTTAATAACGAAAACTGACCACCAACTGCAGAACAAGACTCGCATTGTTTTTTGCTTTGTTTTGCTGGTGCTGGGGCTTGAACTCAGGGCCTGGACACTCTCTGAGCAATTTTTGTTCAAGGCTAGTGCTCTACCACTTTGAATCAAAGCTCCACTTCAGGTTTTTGAGTGGTTCATGGTAAATAAGAGTCCCACAGACTTTTCTGCCTGGGCTAGCTTTGAACTGCAATCCTAAGATCTCAGCCTCCTGAATAGTTAAGGTAACTAGTTGTACAAAGAAATTCCCATTCTACAGAACAGTATATGAATACAAGGTGTCTGGTACCATTGTCTCCCATCGCTCCTAACCCCTCCCTTCTCTCATTTTTCTTCTTCTTTTTGTTAATTCAGATTAGGTGATCACATAAATTTCCCATATTTCACAGTATTGTGGGATAGTGATACTTAGTTCAAGTACCAAACACATTTGAACCTTCACAAGGCAAATTGTCATTATCATGGTCTATAAAGTTTGTGAACTCCATGAGCTTTGACAATACAATGACCTCTTCCACACCAGGTGATACATTTCTTTCCTTTTGCTTAGTATAAGCTGTTCCCTCTTTCCCTCCTATTCCTCCCTTCCCTTCTGAGTTGCTTAGTTCATTTTCATCAATGTCCAGTGCAGCTGATGGACCCTCTGTTGTATGTTTTCCCGTTTCCTCTGATTCTGTGTCTTTCTCTGAGCTTTCTTTTTAAAAAGCATTTATCCTTAAGGCTTCTTGTCTATGGTAAGTGATACTATCTTTCATCTAAGGGAATTATATGGTTTCCTTTGAATGTTAAGGGGTCTGTATGTTTGTTTTTATGGGGTTTTGGTTTGTTTGTTGTTTGCTAGTCCTGGGACTTGAACTCAGGGCCTGAGCACTGTCTCTGAGCTTCTTTTTGCTCAAGGCTAGCACTCTACCACTTGAGCCACAGTGCCACTTCCCGCTTTGCCTGTTTATGTGGTACTGAAGAATCAATCCCAGGGTTTCATGCATGCTAGGCAAGCACTCTACCACTGAGCCACCTTCCCAGCCCATTGTTTTGTGTTTTTAAGGCATTTATTTACAGGGAGGGAAGGATGGGGAAAAAGAGGGGGAAAATGGCCGAAGCTTTGCCATCAAAGATTTTGGATTGGAGCTGGCACCGGTGGCTCACACCTGTCACCCCAGCTACACAGGAAGCTGAGATCTGAGGATTGTGGTTCAAAACCAGCCCAGGCAAAAGCACAGGATCCTAAGTTCGAACCCCAGTACTAGCACGCATGCGCAAATACACACACACACACACACACACACACACACACACACACACACACACACACACACACACACACACACAAAGACACATGCAAAACCACCCAGGGAAAGCAGTTTCTAAGTCGTTACTTTTTATTTAGAAAGATTTGGTCAAACCCTGCACACACCAGGGCGTGAGTTTGCGTGATTAATGAAAAGCAGCTTCTTCATGAAATGCTTGGAGGGGAATTTCGTTCTCAGCCTGTGAGATCCGACCATCGCGTCGCCTTTGAAATGTCTCCGGATGAATAGAAGATGGGCAAAGAGATGGAACATGCTAGAAACCTGACTACTGATAGATGTGGAAAGACGAAGAAAAACACCACCCGCAGCTCACCAGGCCCAACTTTCCTGCTTTACGACATGCTGACAATGTCTTTCTCATGCTTCTGGCTTTCCTGCCTAAAATAATCTGAGACTCCCTCCCCTACCCCCAAAAAATAAGAGGGGAGAAGCCCCACCCCCAGAGGGGGGGGTGGGGATGTGTGGATCTAGTCTCCTGAGCCATTATCCCCATGGCTGCTGGGAAGTTTTGACTACAGTCAAGATGGTGACATCCCAGCTTCTAGAAGGGCTCAACTTTCAAAGCAGCTCCAAATCAAGACTTGCTGTCTGCCATTTAGAGTCTCTTACCACTGTTTCTCTAGTTCCAGAACCTTCTTAGATCATGTGTTTGTGTCTGTTACTTCCCTTTACCCAATTCCCAGGCTACCTAGACATGGTACCTAGCAACCAAGTCCCTGAAATGAAATGAACCCAGAGTGGGTGAGGAATAGATTTAAGGAACGAGAGAGAGAGAGAGAGAGAGAGAGAGAGAGAGAGAGAGAGAGGATGATGCGTAGGTTTCAGGCAGGGCGTAGGTTTCAGGCAGGCTTGGGCACAGCGGTCTCCACCCAAGCCGGTCAGCTGATGTGTAGTAGTGTTGTCATGGAGAAGCAAGGCGGGGCCTAGGTAGGCCTCAACCAAAGCCTACAACTCAGAAGGTCGGGATTTTGGGTTACAATTTCCGTGTTTCTTTTGTTTTTAGCACCGTTAATGTGTTCGTTGATATCTATGTTAGCACCTTGTCTCCAGGCAGAACCTCAAACCATCCAAACATTTAAAACTTAGAGGGGACGAGGGGAGGGGAGGCCGGGGAATGGGGGACAGGGGAGACCATCAGAGAGAGAGAGAGAGAGAGAATCCCGGAGTGCTAAAGCCAGCTCAGATGACAAGGTCTTTGTTGATATCCTCTGTAAAGTGAAGAGAGAAGACACAGTTAAAAAGGAGGCTCAAGCCGGGCGCCTGGGACTCAGGCCTGTCATCCTAGCTCCTCAGGAGGCTGAGATCTGAGGATCCAGGTTCAAAGCCAGCCAGGGCAGGAAAGTTTCTGAGACTCTTATCTCCAATAAACCAACAGAAAACCAGAAGTGGGGCTGGGGCTCAAGTGGTAGAGCGCTTGCCTTGAGCTGAAGAGCTCAGGGACAACACGCAGGCCCAGAGTTCAAACTCCATGACCAACAACAACAACAACAACAATAATAATAATGATGATGATCATGATCAATAAAATGAGGCTCTGTGTCCACAAAGACATGGGTCCCAGGAACTGTTAGATGTCCCTCCATCCCAGGAACAGGTGGACGTGACCAAAGTCCCCAAAGTGTTGGCACCTACAAACTGCAGCCTCCCTATTTCCGGGAAGTCTTGGTCTCTTAGCCACACTGCCCAGTTCATCTCCTCTCTCCTCCCACCGTGGGCCTCCGCGTTCCCCCAAGTAGAAACGGGATGGAACCAAAGCTGAATGCTCAAGTTGAGGGAAAAGGGACCGAGGCCTTCTCATGACCCGAGAAGGATCTAGAAGGATCTAGAAGACACCCGAGAGAGCCACCCCAGACCTTCGGGGTTTGACCTCGAACCTCCCACCCCACGTCCCCCACGCGAGACACTCACGCTCCTTGATGCCGAAGCAGCCGGCCCACTCGTCCAGAGCAATGTACTTGTCGTTGTCCAGGTCACAAGCCTCGAAGAAGCGGGTGGTGCAGTGCTCCATGGGGATGAGGGGAGCGCGCAGTGGAGCCAGCTCGGTGTGGGACAGGTACCTGCAAGACAGCCCGGGCGGGCGGTGAGCCTGCGCTACAGCACTGGGAAGGACGCGACAGGGGGTCACTGCAGAGGCCCCTGTGAACACTGCAGGCCGGGAGGGAGAGAGACAACCACTGACCCACTGGGTGAAGGTGACACCCCTCTTTTCCCCCTGGGTGTCCTGGGGAAAGTGGTTCAGTGGTAGAGGGCTCGCCTAGCATGCATGAAGCCCTGAGTTCGATTCCTCAGGACCAGGGATAAAGCCGGAAGTGGCGCTGTGGCTCAAGTGGTAGAGGGCTGGCCTTGAGCAAAAGAAGCTCAGGGACAGGGCCCAGGCCCTGAGTTCAAGCCCTAAGACACTGGCAACATTAAAGAAAAAAAAAAAAATCCCACAGACTTTCCCTTGCTGGGGCTGGCTTCGAATCACGATCCTCCGATCTCAGCCTCCTGAGGAACTACAATGGACAAGTGTGAGCCACCGGCGCCGACTTGATTTGAAAGTCTGACCCTCTTTCCCTAGGGCTCCCTGTCTTTCTATTCATGGCTTCCTCGCTGGAGCATTCACAGACCCAGGTGTTTTCCATCTCCACCGGCTTCAGCCTCCATTGTGAGGGAACCTTCCCAGATCTTTTCTCCTAACTGGACAGTCTCCTTCTGGATGTTTCCTGAGCCCCAGGAAGACCCTGAGGCCCAGGGCTGGGGCGGCTGACCTCACCAAGAGGTTTTCTAGCTGTGTCTTGGCCCTGGCTCGTGATTGTCTGCTCAGGACCGGGACTAAGGCAATCCCCTGCACTACTCAGGGGTTAAAGGTCTTACCCGTCATTGGGGTGCTGGTCCAGCTGGCCGAATTGCCAGTGCACGGGGAAGATGTACATGTTGTAGTTCTTCTCGAAGTCTCGGGCCAGCAGCTCCACTGGGTGATCCCCGGCCTCCAGGCGTTTCTCATTCTCGTGAATCTTCTTCACCTGGAGGAGCAGAGATCTGGGGGGTGACTTGAGGTTTGGGGGGAGGCGGGGAGACAGTGCAGGCCACTGGAGCCTCTTCCATCTATGCCAAGAGGCAGCCGAACCAAGGCAGGAAGGAAATGGCAGGGCCTTTAATGCTAGCACCTCATCTACAGACTCGAGAGAGCCCGGAGACGGCAACTCACGCCTGTAATCCCAGCTCCTCGGGAGGCTGAGATCCCAGGATCATGGTTCAAACCCAGCCCGGGCAGGAAAGTCTGTGAGACTCTGATCTCCAATAAACTACCAGAAAACCAGAAGTGGCGCTGTGGCTCAAGCAGTAGAGCGCTCGCCTTAAGGAAATAGCTCAGGGACAGCGCCCAAGCCCTGAGTTCAAGTCCCCCCGATTGACAAAAAGAAAAACCCACCATCAACAGCCACCCAAAACACAGAAGTGATGCCGTGGCTCAAATGGTAGAGCACCAGCTCTGAGCAAAAAGGACAGTGCCCTGAGTTCAAGCCCCAGAACTGGCACAAAAAAAAAAACCAAGCAAACAAACAGAAAAAACCATCCACTTACTCGCAGCTTCTGCTTCTCGGTCAGAAGGTTATTGTCCTCATCTCTCTCGTACAAAGTGACCAGAACATTCTTGAGCCAATCCCGCATGCGCAGAGGGAATTCGGTCAGCTCGGTGTCCAGGCAGGGGGCAATGTCTAGGGCCAGGGACACAAAGAGTGGTCAGCTCATCTACTTTCTCCTTTCCCTCAGGCCACCAGGTTGCTCAAGCTACTCTGCCCATGCCACACCCAACTCCCCAGCCTGTGCATCCATCTGTGACCTTGTCATGGCGTCAAGGTCACCTCTCTGAGCTTAAAAGGCCAATGAGCTAGGAGAGTGTAGGAAAGGGCAAAGAGTTGTCTACTGCTTGCTCAGATTTGGTCTGGGCAGAGCTCACCACAATTCTCTCCAGTGGCTTCCACAGCTTCTGGGGTCAGGGGCCTGGCAAAGGCTGAGCCAGGCTGGGAGGTCAAATTCTGGGAGGTGGGGGCTGGGAAGGTGGCTTAGTTGTAGAGTGCTCACCTAGCATTCATGAAGCCCTGGGTTCGATTCCTCAGTACCACATAAGCAGAAAAAGCCAGAAGTGGTGCTGTGACTCAAGTGGTAGAGCACTTGCCTTGAGCTGAAGAGCTGAGGGACAGCGCCCAGGCCCAGAGTTCAAGCCCCACGACCGACAACAACAACAACAACAACAACTTTTTTTTTTAATGTATGTACATCACTATCTTGGCCAGCACTGGTGGCTCATGCCTGTAATTCTGGCTTTTCAGAGCTCTGTGTCCGAATTGGGAAAGGCAGACTCACATTTGCAAGGCCCGATGTAGTCCAGGTGGAGCTTGTGGCCCTTCTTGGTGCCCTCCAGGGTGCACTTGGTGGCAAAGAAGTGGCAGGAGGAATCAAAGGTCTTGTTGTCGTTGCTGCACACCTGTGGGTCAAGCACCCGCCTTTGTGTCCAATGCCCTTCAGTGCTACCACCATCCTGGCCCAGTCCACAGATGGGCCCAGGATCCCACTGGGCATCGGAGAAAGGGCTGCGACAAGCCCCGCCCCCTCCTCTCCTCGCCCCCCCCCCCCCAGCTCCATCATTTAGTCCCTGCAGAGAGGAACTGCAGAGCAGAGCCACAGCTGAGTCAAGCCTGGAACACGAAAGACACTTGAAAGACAAGTTAAAGCCAGGGATGGGATCAAGTGCCGGTGGCTCAGGCCAGTGATCCTAGCTGCTTAGGAGGCTAAGATCTGAGGATCATGGTTCGAGGCCAGCTCTGGTAGGAAAGTCCATGAGATTCTTATCTCCAATGAACCACCAAGAAGCTGCAAGTAGAGCTGTGGTTCAAGTGGTAGAGAGCCAGCCTGGAGCAGAAGAAAAGCTAAAGGACAGAGCTCAGGCCCTGAGTTCAAGTCCTGGTACGAGCTCTAAATATATACATACATACATACATATATACATACATACATACATACATACATGCATGCATACACACATGCATATGTAAATAACTAAAAGCTTTGAGTTTCTCATGGGTTTTTCTCTACCTGGATCCCCCAATCTCTGCCTGCTTTTTTCCTGTGTGATCCAGCTGTAGATCCTCAATGTCACTATAGTAAACCATAACTGAGATGACAAGTAAGTTATTCCCATGACTTAGCTAGAGAATGGAGGATGGCTAGCTAGCTAATGGGTGGAGAGATGGATGAATGAAGAACGGATGGATAAAGGATAGATGAGTGGATGGATGGGGGTGGATAGATGGATGGTTGATGGATCTGTGATCCTCAGATCACAAGTGTGATGAGTGGATAATGGGCAGATAGATAATGGGTAGATGGATAGATGGATGTGGGGTGGTGGATGGATAGATAATGGATGAGTGGGTGGATATCAGTATGGATGAGTAACTAATGGATTGATGAATAATGGATAGATGATAGAGGTTGGATGGATGGATGGATGGATGGATGGATGAATGGATGGGTGGGTGGATGGATGGGTGGGTGGATGGATGGATGGATGGATGGATAGATGGATGGATGGATGGATGGGTGGATGGATGGATGGATGGATGGGTGGGTGGGTGGGTGGATGGATGGGTGGATGGATGGATGGATGGATGGATGGGTGGGAGGATGGGTGGATGGATGGTGGATGGATGGATGGATGGATGGATGAATGGATGGGTGGGTGGATGGATGGGTGGGTGGATGGATGGATGGACAGGTGGATGGGTGGATGGATGGATGGATGGATGGATGGGTGGGTGGATGGATGGATGGATGGATGGATGGATGGGTGGATGGATGGGTGGATGGATAGATGGATGGATGGATGGATGGATGGATGGATGGGTGGATGGTGAATGAGTGGGTGGATGGATGGATAATGTATAGAAAAATAGATCGATGATGGGTGGGTAGATGGATGGATGAAGAATGGATAGATAATGATGGATAAGTGAATGCATATATGATGGTTGATGGATGGACAGATGATGGATGAATAGATGTATGTACATATGGATGGATAGGTGGATAATAGATGGGATGGAAAACAGATGAATGATAGATGTTGAGTAGATGGATGGATGATGGATGGATATGAATGACGAATAGATCAATGGATGGATAATGGACTGATAAATGCTGAGTGGGTGAATGGGTTGGGTGGATAATGGATAAACAGGTATATAGATGACGGGAGGGTAAATGGATAGGGGTAGATGGATGTTAGAAAGGAATGGATAAGTTTGAGAAGCCATCATTTGAAAAAGCAGGCCTTGAACCACGTGCCAGTGGCTCAGGCCTGTCATCCTAGCTACTCAGGAGGCTGAGATCGGAGGATCACGGTTCAAAGCCAGCTTGGGCAAGAAAGTCTGTAAGACTCTTATTTCCAATTAATCATCAGAAAACTGGAAGTGGCGCTGTGGCTCAAGTGGCAGAGTGCTCACCTTGAGCTGAAGAGCTTGGGGATAGCGCCAGGTCCAGAGTTCAAACCCCACGACCAACCAAAAAAAAAAAGAAAAAGAAAAGAAAGAAAGAGAAAGAAAACGCAGCCCTTATTGGGTTCTTATGTATAAAATATTATCCCCCAAATAAAATTCCCACAAGGAGTTAACCATTTCAGCTGAGGTTAGAAAGGCTTTGCGCTTTAGTTAAGGTCATATAACCAAGAAATAACAGAGCGTTGGGAAGGCGGCTCAGTGGTAGAGTACTTGCCTAGCATGCATGAAGCCCTGGGTTCGATTCCTCAGTACCCCATAAGCAGAAAAAGCCAGAAGTGGCGCTGGGGCTCAAGTTGGTAGAGTGCTAGCCTTGAGCCAAAGAAGCTCAGGGACAGTCCCTAGGCCCTGAGTTCAAGCCCCAGGACTGGCAAAAAAAGAGTAGTGGAGCTAAGATGTAAAGTCCTACCAGATCCCAGAGTCTATGTTTAGGGACAAGTGAACTTGAACTTGATGTGGCCAATTTAACCCTTATTGGTTTCCAGACGGATCGAAGGCAGTGAGCACATCACCTCTCATTCACCTCTACTTTCCTGGGATGACCGGATGTAGCAAGAGGAATTCTGAAATCACAGCTCCCCTCCACACACCGGAAGTGCACCATTTCCCACACCCACACTGTGTTACAGGAGGCTCTTACCTTCTCGAACTCGCCGACGGGGGCAGGGCAGCTGGTGGGGTCCTGGCACACGCACATGGGGGTGTTGCTCTCATCCAGCTCACACACCTTGCCGTGTTTGCAGTGATGGTTCTGGCAGGGGTCTGGAGAGGTACAAGGCCATCAAGTCAGCAATACGAGCATCACAAGCGATCAGACAGAGCACTCAGCAGACAAGTCGGTCCTTAGAGCTGGGCGCCGATGCTCACTCCTGTCATCCTAGCTGAGATCTGAGGATCGTGGTTCCAAGCCAGCCTGGGCAGGAAAGTGCCTGAGACTCTGATTTCCAATAAACTACTCAGAAAAAGCTGGAAGTGGAGCTGTGGTTCAAGTACTTGCCTTGAGCAAAAGAACTCAGTGTCTAGGCCCTGAGTTCAAGCCCCAGGACCATCAATGCTTGGAGGGGCGGTGCTGATTATGAACTGTGATACTCAGATCTCAGCTTCCTGAGTAGCTAGGATGACAGGTGGCATCTAGCAGCAGGACCAGGCACTTTGGGGTGGGGTGGGGGAGAGATGGAGGGGGACCAAAGGTCTAGTGTGGGTCTCAGAAACATGGGAACCAACACCACACTCCTAGTACCCAGTTAACAAATCACAATGAAGCTTTTCTAGCTTCTACAACAGACTTTTTCTTTTTTTGTGCCAGTATTGGGGCTTGAATTCAGAGCCTCACACTTGGGCTTAACCTTTCTGGTGCTCTACCCTTTGAGCCACACTGCCACCTCTGCTTTTTTTGCTGGTGAATTGGAGATCAGAGCCTCCTAGATTTGTCGGCCCTGGCTGGCTTCGAACCACAATCCTCAGATGTCAGTCTCTTGAGGAGTTAGGATGACAGGTGTGAGCCACCAGTAGCCAGCTTAGAATAGACTTTCTGCAATAGCTTGTAGTCAACCACTGTCGGCAATTTGGGAGCTGTGAGGTCCACCTAAACAGACTTAAATGTCTGGAAAAGGAAAAGGAAACGGGAGAGGCCATAGAGACCCACAATGGACAATGGAGTTGAGTCTTGTAAACACCAGAAGAAAACAGCAGGAAAAAGGAAGGGCTGTGACTCAAACTCACACTTTTCTGCTTCAACAAAAACTCGCAACTTAGTTTAGTCCCCGACTCCTTCCTTATTCCCTACAGGTAAGATTTACCCAGCTATTTGTCCCTAATGCTTATTCTGGGTTATTTTTGTTGTCCTGTATGACATGTCTGCTTTGTAGGCACTAGGCTATGACTTTTTTTTTTCTTTTTCCTTATTCTTTTTCTTTTTGCCAGTTCTGGGGCTTGAACTCAGGGCCTAGACACTGTCCCTGAGCTTCAAGGCTAATACTCTACTACTTGAGCCACAGTGTCACTTCTGGCTTTTTCTGTGTATGTGGTACTGAGGAATGGAACCCAGGGCTTCATGCACGCTAGGCAAGCACTCTACCACTAAGCCACATTCCCTACCTTACTTGGTTTGTTTCTAGCCGTGTTGTACATACTTTAGATACCTTAGCCTGCAGACTCAACCCAAAGGCTGTTGGCCATTTCCCTCCCTCCGTCATTATCTCCTCTGGAGCATGGGGAGTTTGGCAGATTCCATTTCCTCAGGGATGGATGTCATTGGAGTGAGTGAAAACCAGATCATCTCATGAGTGTAAAAGTTCCTGAGTTCAAGCTGCTGGGTGCTGGTGGCTCATGCCTGACATCCTGGCTACTCAGGAGATGGAGATCTATGGATTGTGGTTCAAAGCCAGCTGGGGCTGAGACTCTTATCTGCAATAAACTACTCAGAAAAAGCCAGCAGTGGCTGGAAATGTAGCTTAGTGGCAGAGTGCTCGCCTAGCATGCATGAAGCCCTGGGTTGGATTCCTCAGTACCACATAAACAAAAAAAAACAAAAGTGGTGCTATGGCTTACGTGGCAGTATGCTAGCCTTGAGCACAGAAAAGGCAGGGGGGGGGGCTGGGAAGGTGGCTCAGTGGTAGAGCACTTGCCTTGCATGCCTGAGGCCCTGGGTTTGATTCCTCAGCACCACATAAGCAAAAAGAAAAAAGCGGGAAGTGGTGCTGTGGCTCAAGTGGTAGAGCGCTAGCCTTGAGCTGAAGAGCTGAGGGACAGCGCCCAGGCCCAGAGTTCAGGCCCCATGACTGGACCCAAAAAAAAAAAAAGGCAGAAGGACAGCACGGAGGTTCTGAGTTCAAGCCCTAGGATTGGCAAAAGATACAGAGACAGAGAGACAGACAGACAGAGACAGAAACAGAGACAAAGAGACAGAGAGATAGAGAGAGACAGAGATAGACAGAGAGACAGAGACAGAGAAAGTAGGTAGGAAAGAAAGGAAGGAAGGAAGAAAAAGGAGGAAGAGGAGGAAAACGAAGAGGAGGAGAAGAAGGAGAAAGGAGAAAGAAGAAAGAGGAGGAGGAGGAGGAGGAAACAAACTATGGGAAATCTCCATGACCTTCAAGGAATGAGAAACTCAGCTTGGATTCAGGACAAGGAGGAGAGAGAGGCTACTTCCGGTCAGAGACCTTCCTCTCTGTCCACTCACAGGATGATGGCTTGGTTATAAATAGATCCTCCCCAGAGTCCAGCTTCCAGGGGACGAAAGGCCAGACTATTCTCAGCTCTCTCCACGATCCCACAGAACCCCACCCTACATTTCCCTTGCACAAAAGCCTCACACTGACGGTCTTTCCTTAGTCAGGCCCACAGGCCAGGCCAGCCAAGGGCAGCCTGGGCTTGGGAAGTCACTGGAAGGACTTACTGTCAGCCACCACCTCTTCTACTGCTTCCTCGGCGCCATCTTCAAATTCTCCTACTTCTACCTGGACGGGGTTGGCTCCCACAGGGACCTGGGTTGGAAAGGGAAAATAATAAGTCAAATGGTGGCTGTCTCCCATCCCAGATCTCATAAGGATGGAGGAAGGAGAGGCAGGCTGGAAGGGCGGGCTGGGCGCAGAGTATAACATACATGCCGGGCCCAGGAGTTTAGACTGAATCTTAAAGGCTTTCTTTTTCTTTTTCTTCCATCATGGAGCCTGAACTCTGGGCCTGGGCGCTGTTCCTCAGCTCTTCAGCTCAAGGCGAGTGCTCTACCACTTGAGCCATAGCACCACTTCTGGTTTGCTGGTGGTTCATTGGAGATAAGAGTCTCACAGACTTTCCTGCTAGCTTTGAACCAGGAGCCTCAGATCTCAGCCTCCTGAGTAGCTAGGATTATAGGCGTGAGCCACCAGCACCTGACTTTTTCTTCCTTCCTTCCTTCCTTCCTTCCTTGCTTCCTTCCTTGCTTCCTTTCTCTCTCTCTTTCTCTCTTTCTCTCTCTTTCTCCCTTTCTCTCTTTCTCCCTTTCTTTCTTTCTTTCTTTCTTTCTTTCTTTCTTTCTTTCTTTCTTTCTTTCTTTCTTTCTTTCTTCCTTTCTTCCTTTCTTCCTTTCTGTCTTTCTGTCTTTCTGTCTTTCTTTCGGTGCCAGTCCTGGGGCTTGAACTTAGGGCCTGGGCACTGTCCTTGAGGTATTTTTGCTCAAGGCTGGCACTCTACCACATAAGCCACAGCTCCACTGCTGGCTTTTGGGTGGTTAATTGGAGATAAAGAGTCTCATGGACTTTCCTTCCTAGGCTGGCTTTGAACCCCAATCCTCAAATCTCAGCCTTCTGAATAGCGAGGATGACAGGCCTGAGCCACCACCACCCAACTTATTAATCTTATACCAAATAGTTCCTAGTGCTTCGGGGTTCCCTTGAGATACCTCAGTGGCCTTCAAGAGTATAAGAGAAAAGGTGTTCCAGGCATACCTGAGCAGCTCCCTTTTTTAACCTGTCTTTGGCAAAGGATCATGGGAGAAAGGTGAATTTCAAAATCATGGATAGTGAGAATTTGAGAATAGGTGGGGGACATTCAGGAGGGAAGGGGGGGCCAATAACCCATCGAGCATGGAGACCCAGGACACCCGTGTGTATTATAGCAGGGAAGAGAAGGGTGGAGAAGAGCTAGGGGTCTGGGGTTCCCCTCCCCCCTCCCATACACCCCATCCCATGTACCTCGGCCACCTCAGCCACTGTTTCCTCCACCACCTCTGTCTCATCAGGAAGAGCTTCTTGCTGTTGCTGGAAAGAGAGAGTAGGTTCAGACAGGTCAAGGTCAAAGGCAAGGCCTGCTTCATCTCTGAAGTGTCTCTGGCCAGCAGGCTGGGGTTGATTTCCAACAGTGATCCTCAGATCTCAGCTTCCTGAGCAGCTAGGATGGCAGGCGTGAGCCACCAGACCCAGTGTCTGGTTTTTGTCAGTTTGTTTTTTGGTTTTGTTTTTTTTGGTGGTATAGGCAGTAGGCCTGGCTCTTTTTTTTTTTTTTTCTGAGCATAATTTATGCTCAAGGCTGGTGCTCTACCACTTGAGTCACAGCGCCACTTCTGAGCAGTTATCTGTCAATCAAAATGTCTCTCTTTTTCCAGGCCAGTCTTTTCTTGGATCTTTTTTTTTTCTCAGCTCTTTAGCTCAAGGCGAGCGCTCTACCACTTGAGCCACAGCACCACTTCCGGTTTTCTGGTGGTTCATTGGAGATAAGAGTCTCATGGCCTTTCCTACCCAAGCTGGCTTTGAACCACAGATCCTCAGATCTCAGCCTCCAGAGTAGCTAGGATTACAGGCGTGAGCCACCAGCGCCCAACGTCTTTGGTCTTAGAGTCTATGTCTACATTTTCCCACCTCTTCCCTCATTTATTCAGAATGGAATCTGTGTTTTTTGTTTTTCTGTTTTTGTAGTTGTTGTTGTTTTTGTTTTAGCTCAAGGCTAGCACTCTACCATTTGAGCCACAGCTCCACTTCCAGCTTTTTCTGTGGAGTTTATTGGAGATGAGAATCTCACAGACTTTCCTGCCCAAACCATGATCCTCAGATCTCAGCCTCCTGAGTAGCTAGAATGACAGGCGTGAGCCACTAGCACCCCTGTTGAAGTCTATTACTTGCAACCAAACAACCTGGTTGATCCAAAAGCTAACCTACCCCTTCCGGTGTGGTGGGATTCTCTCCCAACAGCTTCCCTTACCAGCAAACCTCTCTAGCAAGTGCTAGCAAGGTTTGGTAAGGCTCCTGCTTAGCAAGTGTGAGGTCTTGAGTTCGAATCCACCCCCTCCCCCAGCACTCGTGGAGGAAGAAGGCCTGATAAGGGTTAAGACTAAAAAGATGAGAGATTGGGGTGTTTGGGGGTTTGTTTGTTTGGCAGCAATTAGGTTTTAAACTCAAGGTTTAGGGCTTTGGTAGGCAAGTATTTTAGCACTAGGGTCTAGCCAACAGGTTTGCGTTAGTGAATTTGCAAGTAAAGTCTTGGACTTTTTGCCAAGGGGCCCACTCAGGACTGCGATCCTCCTATCCATGCCTTTGAAAGGGCTGGGATTACAGAAGACACCACCGAACCCAGCCAAAGATGGGAATCTTGAAATACTTACTGGGGCGGCCAAGGCTCTGCCAGCCAGGCAGAGGAGAAAGAAGATCCAGGCTCTCATGGTGATGCTGGAAGTCTGTAGGAAGGGGAGAGAGAGAGAGAGAGAGAGAGAGAGAGAGAGAGAGAGAGAGAGAGAGAGAGAGAGAGAGAGAGAGAGAGAGAGAGAGAGAGAGAGAGAGAGAGAGAGAATGAATATGAGTGTCCTTGAGTTAAGCTTTTTGGGGGTGTGGTTCATTGGAGATAAGAGTCTCATGGACTTTCCTGCCAGGGCTGGCTTCGAACTGCGATCCTCAGATCTCAGCCTCCTGAGTAGCTAGGATTACAGGCGTGTGCCACTAGCGCTGGGAGCATCCATTCTCTTTTGTCTCGGCCACCTTCTGGCTCAGAACCAGCCCTGGAAACTAAAGACAGCCGGGAAATCATAGAGCTGTTTGGCTTTCTTTGTGTTCAGTTTTGCAGTTTCCTTGAATGGATGACAGAGGTGCCCAGAGTTCTCCATGTATGGCTACAACCGAAAAGTCTCTTTTCTTAAATACATTTATTCAGATCTTTAAGAGGTGAATCAAGGGAGGTGAGAGGTTCATGAGTCAAATAAGAGCAATCAAGGGTAGGGCTAGGCTTCCTTCGCCCTCCATCTTAATCTCTGAGGTTCCGAGATTCTTTTCTGTTTTATTCTCACATCTCTCCCCCTCCCCCTCCCTCCACCTCCAACTGAAGCCGCTAATGGACGATAGTAGCTTCTTGGCAATTGGAGGCCAAGAGATCCACAGTGAAGACAAAGAACAATAGTCTTGGAATATGGAAGTCTCCATGGAAACTTGAGGGTGGCTCACATATTACTCTGTGTGTGTGTGTGTGTGTGTGTGTGTGTGTGTGTGTGTGTGTGTGAGATAGAGTAGTCCTAGGGCTTGAACTCTGGGCCTGAGCGCTGCCCCTCAGCTCTTCAGCTCAAGCCTAGTGCTATACCACTTGAGCCACAGCACCACTTCTGCTTTTCTGATAGTTAATTGGAGGTAAGAGTCCCATGGACTTTCCTGCCCAGGCTGGCTTTGAACCACGATCTGAGCCTCCTAAGTAACTAGAATGACAGGCATAAGCCACGAGCACCCAGCAGACAAATTTGACTTTGCTAACTACGTGAATTTCCATTTCCAAATGGCTCCGGAAAGTTCTTCCATTAGGCTCTTCATTTCTGCTTCCTTCTAAGACCTCTCACCTGAGCAAGTCCACCGCTGGTGGGTAGCTTGGCATTCTGGGTAAACCACTGGGCTTACACTAGAATGCCAGGCTTTTTCTATCCACCTCAGTACTGCCTGGTGTACTGGTTGAGTCCTTTGTCCTGACTAGACATTGCTTCTTCCATCCATCCATCCATCCATCCATCCATGGGAAGATTACACTAGATGCCTTTGGAGATGAGTCTTATAAGACTCTGAGACTATCACAGGCAAGGCTGGAGGTATAGCTCAGTGGTAGAGTATGTGTTTAGCATGCAGAAGGGCCTGGGTTCAATCCTCCTCCCCCTCCACACACACACTAGAAGCACAGCTGGCCCTTACATTGTTGTCTCTGTTATTACTCATCTTCCCCTGGAGGATAATATTAGAGTAGCGGAAACAGGCTAGAGGAAGAACATTCTAGAATAATCTTTTACGGGGCTAGATGAGACATAAAAGCCAGCCCCCAATCCCATGGGCTATGCATGGGATTAAAAACAAAAAAATTTAGCCAGCCACCTGTGGCTCCTGTCTATAATCTTTGCTACTCAGAAGGCTGAGGTCTGAGGTTGGAGGTCTGAATCCAACCTGCTGGGCAGGAAAATCGGTGAGACTCTTATTATCACCAAAAGCCAGAAGTGGAGGTGTGGCTCAAGTGGTAGGGTGCTAGCCTTGAGAGAAAAAAGAAAAAGCTCAGGGACAGTGCCCAGGCCCTGAGTTCAAGCCCCACGACCAACACAACATAACAAAAACGAACAGGAATTTCAATGATCTGCCGTGGGAACTTCGCACTGCTTCACCATGGCCCCAACTCCCAGAGGAACCCAACGTTCCCTTTCCCCTCAAGTTCTGGAATGTTCCTTCCCTTCACACCATGCCTCACTTGTTTCCCCAAGAGGATGGACAATCAATCTTCCTTCTTGCTTTCCTCTTCGGAAGGCACAAGCATGCACCTTTGGACACATGGAACAGGGGAGAAAACATGGAGGATTTGTCTGAGATTGAGGTTGAAGAGCCAAAGGAAGACTGGCAGCTAAGACCCCAGACAACTCGTCCCCTCCAGCCGACAATGAACACAAAGCCATGTCACGAGAGAAACAGTCCAGACAGGACTTGGCTGTGGATCAAATTCAGGTTAACACATCAGAAAGATGCTGGGCACCGGTGGCTCACGCCTGTCATCTTAACTACTCAGGAGGCTGAGACCTGAGGATCAGGGTTTGAGGCTGGCTTGAGCAGGAGGAAAGTCCTTGAGCCTCTTATCCCCAATTAACTAACAAAAACAACAACAAAAAAGGCAGAAGTGGAGCTCTGGATTAAGTAGCAGAGAGCCAGCCTTGAGTGAAAAATGCTAAGGGATGGTGCTCAGGTGCTGAGTTCAAGTCCCAGGACTGATGTGGGGGGTGGGTGAAGGGAAGGGGAAGGTCATGGTGGGGGGAGGGGAGACAGACAGGCAAATAGAGAGAAAAAGAGAAAGAAGGGAAGGAAGCAAGGAAAGAGAGAGGAAAGGAAGGAAGGAAGAAAGAAAGAAAGGAAGGAAGGAAGGAAGGAAGGAAGGAAGGAAGTCTATAGAAAGGAAAGAAGTAGCCAATACCTGGTTAAGCTCCTTTCCACTTACATGGGGCCCAGTGAGCCTGAGCTGGCCCTGAGATATAGGAAAGGAAAAAAAAAGCCCCAAGCTAGAGAGGAAACAGAGGCGTATTTCCCTTGGCTAGGTGAGCACCAAGCATAGACACCCCTTGCCCAGCCCCTCCACCGTCACTGCCTTGGGTTCTGGATGTGGTTCAGCCTTTATTTGCTCTGGAGAGAGCTGAACACTAGTATAGGCTGCCAGGAGGACCTGAGGCTGAGGTCAACTCTCCCTTTCTCTCTGGAAAGGTTCTGGGGTTGGAAAAATACAGTTACCTTCTTTCCCCACCCCCCACCCCCCCAGCTTACCTCTTTTTTAATATAAAGGCTCTCACTGGATGTCCCAGGATTCTAGACTGTGTGTCTCAGGATTAGAGGCTCTGAGAAAGAGCAGCACTGAAGCTGATTTGCACATCTTCCCATCTAAGCGAATCTCAAAGAAGCATGCTTAAAGCTGGGCACGGGGGGGGGGGGGGGAGGGAGGAGGTCACGCCTACCATCCTCATGGCTCGGGAGGCTGAGATCTGAGGATGGCAATTTGAGGTCAGAAAGTCTATGAGACTTTTATCCCCCAGGGAGGCTGGAAATGGAGCTGCGGCTCAAGTGGTGGAGCAAAAAGAACAGAGCTAAGGGACAGAGCCGGTATCAAACATAAAATAAAAATAAAAAATAATAAAATAAAAGTGACTTCACAATGTGGAAGTCAAGGATTTTGAGACTCATTTCTGGGAATAAGTCAACCTTCATTGTTCCCAGCTCACTGCAAAACATAGTAAAATCTCTGGTCTAGACCTAAGCTACTGAGACCCCTGTACAATGAGAAGATGCAAGGTGCTGGTGATTCACACCTTCAATCCTAGCTGTTCAAAAGGAGGCTGAGACCTGAGGATCGGGGTTAGATTCTGGCCCAGAAAAGACTAATCTGAAAATTTCTCATCTCCAAATAACCATTAAAAAAAAAAAAATCAGAGGCAGGGCACTGGTGGCTCACGCCTGTCATCCTAGCTACTCAGGAGGCTGAGATCTGAGGATCGAGGTTCAAAGCTAACCTGGGCAGGAAAGCCCATGAGACTCTTATCTCCAATAAACCACCAGAAAACTGGAAGTGGAGCCAGTGGCTCAACGTGGTAGAGTGCTAATTTGAGTGGAAAAGCTCAGGGAGAGTGCCCAGGCCCCGAGTTCAAGCCCCATAACTGACAGAAAAAAAAGAGGGGGAAAAATGGAGTGGAGCTGAGGAGTGTGGGTTCCAGGTGACCTTGAGATTCTTTTCATCTCTTCTTTTTTCTTTTTTGTCAGTCGTGGGTCTTGAACTCTGGACCTGGGCACTGTCCCTGAGCTCTTCAGCTCAAGACTAGCGCTCTACCACTTGAGCCACAGTGCCACTTCCAGCTTTTTCTGTGTATGTGGTACTGAGGAATCGAACCCAGGGACTCATGCATGTGAGGCAAGCACTTTACCACTGAGCCACCTTCCCAGTCCCAACACCCTATTTTCATGAGTAATATTTCTCCCTGGCAAGGAAGAGGAAGAGGTTAAAAGAAGCCTAACGAGTATTGGTGAGGTTCTAGGGGCAAATCAGAGACTCCAGGGTTTTGCGGCTAGACTCCACCCGACTGAGATTCCATAAACATCCAAACACGGCTAAGTTGCCACGTTTCACTGTGGCTAGTCCAGACTCAGGGTGGGGCTTCAGCATCCATAAATAACATCCAAGTGTCCAGGTTGTCCTTTCCCTGGGGAAGGCCTCCAAGACCCCAGACGTGGCAGTGTGACTCCCCCTGCTCCTTCTGTGCAGACATTACTAATCGATCCCAAGCTCCTTAGAACCCAGTTCTTCCGGGCAGCCATTACCAGTGGGTTTCATAGTGAATGGGCCAGGAGAAAGTTCTTTGCTACGCCTCTTAAAGATAAGAGAACAGATCTTGAGGCTTAGAGGGGGAAAACAAGTCACTTAGCTTCCTCCCGCAAGTGGGTGGAGCCAAACTGCCAGATGTTCAGAAACAGGCTAGCTGTTTGCCTTGCTTTACTTTTTGCTTGTTTGGTTTTTCTTTCCTTTTTTTCTTTTTTCTTTCATCTGAGATCCTAATGCTATGACGAGATTGACATGACCTAAAGGGATGCCTCCCTGCACCCCCTCCCTCCCAATAAGTTATTACTAACTTTCTGGATGAATCCAACAATGGAGACAATGTTTAGTTGTCCTATGGACATCAAGCCAGGGTCAAGCTTCTATGGCCTGCATGCATGACTGTTTAATTTATCTCAGGGCTAAGGAGGAGGCTGCTTTTCTAAAGGATTCTGTCTTAACTTGCTGATTCTGGCCTAGAAGACTCATCTGCTTCATTATTTAGGATGGGAGGGAGGGAAGGAGGGAGGGAGAGGGGGGAACAGGGAGGGACTCCCTTAATCCTCAGGTCTGCCCAGAAGCTCCTAGCTGGGTTTTCCTTCTCTCCTTTTAAGATGGAGGGCTAGAGAAAGGAATCATCCAGAAGAAAACCAGTGGCCACTTCAAACCAACACTGGATCTAATGATGAAGCCTTACCCGCTGAGCTAAGCTATAGCAGACCAGCCAAGAGAGATTTTATTTTTCACTCAGAACCTAGGCACTGTCCCTGAGTTTTTTCTGTTCAAGGCTACTAGCATTCTGCCACTTGAGCCACAGTTCCATTTTGGGCCTTTGGAGTCGTTCCTAGGAGACAAAAGTCTCAAGGACTTTCCTGCCAGATCTGGCTTATGAACCTTGACACTCAGATCCCTAACTACTCCTGAGGAGCTAGGATTACAGGCATGAGCCACAGATGCCTGTCTAAACAACAATGATCTTACAAAACAACCCCAGCAACAATAACAACAATGCATGTGGAATACTTTCAGAAAAGAGGAGTTTTATACAAACCCTCAAGTTTAAATGGAGCTGGAGGGGGAGGAGGAGAAGGGGAGGAAGCAAGGAATGAATGAATTTCATGGGCATTAGGATACATTAAATTGAATCCATCCTATCAAAGTGCTTCCGTGTGTGTGTGTGTGTGTGTGTGTGTGTGTGTGTGTGTGTGTGTGTGTGTGTGTGTGTGTGTGTGTGTGACCTGTTCAAAGTGTTCCCAAAGTCCCCTCCCAGCCAGCAAAGACCCTGGAGAGGAAAAAAAAAAGAAAAGAAAAGTAAAAAGGTTACATTCCTCAGCCAGTGAGTCACACAGCCCAGAAAAGCTTCTACCCAGTGGGTGGGACTTGGAGAAAGTTGCAAAAGTGGATTTCTTCTGGGGCAGCCTCCCCCACCTCCCTCCCTCCCTCCCTCTCTCCCTCCCTCCCTCCCCCTGGTCGACAGACGTGGCAACTGGTGTCTGAGTTAACTCTTGGCTTTCCCCCACCTAACAAACTCTGCTTTTAACAGGCTTCGCCCTGGCCCATTCAAAGGCCCATTTATGATCTCATTTAAGAGACTTTGCTCTAGAAAGTTGCAGAGTCCTCTTCAATCAGGTTCCCTACTTGAGTTTGCTCTTTCTACATCATAGGCACTGGCACATTGTAGAAACTTTATAAGACAGCCGGAGGCATCATTTTCTGATACTTTTTTTTTTAATGCTCTTTCTCTGAGGGAAAAAAAAAATACATACCTCTTTTAGGGTGATTCACTTTCCCCTGTTTCCCCTGGTCCCTACACACACACCCCCAAACACACACACTTCCCAATCCCTCCAAAGGACACAAGAAGACCACCAGACAGTCCCTAAAGACGTCATCTGGAAATAAACTGACATCCAGCAGGAGGGATGCATTTCTGCCTGCTTTTCTAACCCAGTGAAGTAGGGAAGGGCACCCTGGAATGGATTCCTTTTGATTTTTCCTCCATTTCCTTGCTTGGATGCTTTCCTGGTCCTTGAGATCTAACTCCCTTTGTGGATCTTCTCCGGGAAACCCAAGAGACAGAGGAACAAAGCCAATTCACCATACTTGCTAAGCGCAGAGCCAGACTGAGAGGATGGGGTGGGGGGGATTGGAGGGGCTCATGGGGGGGGCGCATCCAGACTTCCTAAAAAGGCTGAGCTCCACCTTTGCCAGTCAGGGATCCGATCGGTTTTCTCATGGGTGCAAAAAGGAAAAAAAGAAAAGAAAAGAAAAAAGTCTCTCTTCTGCCCCTAGATCTTTGAGAAGCAAGTCTAGAAAGACTGTTCTAGAAAATAGACACCGAATCAACAAGCGGAGGGCTGTTGATAGGATTCCCAGAATGGAGGCCAGGTTGGCAAAGGAGCAAAAATTTATAAAAAGGACAGACAGACAGACAGCTTCTGAAACCCGAGAGACAAACACAGAGAGAAGACATTCTGTGAGAAACGATCGTCTTCCTCCCCGGCAGAGCTAAAAGCTAAACAGAGTGACAAAGTATTGAATTGCTTTCTCCAATGCAACGGGGCAGAGTAGCTGAGGATTCAGGCCGGGCAAAGGGGGTACCCTTCCAGCCAGGATGATGGGGTGTGGCTGGAGATGTGAGCTGTGGGGTTTTCTTACCTCTATAGCAGGAAGGTAGCAAGGAGACAGGCAGAGATGTCCGGGCAGTCTGAAGTTCTGCAGGAATGTTGCTGGAGTTTTGAGACAGACTACAGGAAGCCACTCTGAGCTAGAGGCTGGGTCAGCCTCCCCTCCCCCCCACAGTCCCTCCTCCTCCTCCTCTGTCTCCTCCTTCTCTCCCGCTCTACCTCCCCCCTCTCTTCTCCCCAAAGCTACCTCTGGCTTTGTATTTCTTTCATTCCCCCTTCTTGCTGCCCTGACCAGACACCCCCTCTCCCAAGCCCCCCACCCCACCCCGAACTTCCCCACCACCTCATCAGGAATGCCAAGGCTGGATGGACCCCAGGAATCATCTAGAATAGCTTTGTCCTTGTTCAGTGGGCCTGAAGAGGGTGAGGGATTACCCAACTATCCGCCCTGGGGTACAGCCCGGCCCAGTGTCCTGACTTTTACAAGAGGATTCAATTATATTTTATTATTATATTATATTAGGCAATGCCAAGAAGAACAGAGAAATCCTGAATAAAGTTGTCTTCTTCTTCTTCTTCTTCTTCTTCTTCTTCTTCTTCTTCTTCTTCTTCTTCTTCTTCTTCTTCTTCTTCTTCTTCTTCTTCTTCTCCTCCTCCTCCTCCTCCTCCTCCTCCTCCTCCTCCTCCTCCTCTTCCTCCTCCTCCTCCTCCTCCTCCTCCTCCTCCTCCTTCTTCTTCTTTTTTGCTGGTCCTGGGGCTTGAATTCAGGGCCTAAGCATTGTCCCTGAACTTTTGTGCCCAAGGCCAGCATTCTATCATTTCCAGCCACAGCATGACTTCCGGTTTTCTGGTGGTCTGTTGGAGATAAGAGTCTCATGGATTTTCCTGCCCTGGCTGGCTTTGAACTCAGATCCTCAGACATCAGCCTTCTTAAGTAGCTAGGATTGCTGAAGTCTCCTATTGACAGACGAAACAAACTGCCACCAGAAGCATCCTTGGGGTTGGGGAACTGTGGTTTAAAAAAAGACATTCAGCGGGGTACTGGTGGCTCATGCCTGTAATCCCAGCCTCTCAAGAGGCTGAGATCTGAGGATCTTGGTTCAAAGCCAGCTGGAGCAGGAAAGTCTTTGAGATTCTTATCTCCAATTAACCATCAAAAAACCGGAAGTAGCACTGTGGCTCAAGTGGTAGAGTGCTAGCCTTGAGCTGAAGAACTCAGGGACAGCACCCAGGCCCAGAGTTCAAGCCCCACGACCAACAAAAACCAAACAACAACTAACACTCACTGTACACTTTTGTTGTATGTTTCGTGGAACAGGGCTTAAGGGAGGGAGGGCAGAGCAATGGAGAGGGAAAAGGTCATACTATTCCATATCCACCTGTGAAAATGGAGTCAGGTAACTTGAGGGGATGGATGGGGGGGGAGAGGTGGGAGAGAATGAAGGAAGGGGTGACATGGATCATAAACAGATATGTGAAATTGAAACCCCTTTGTACAACTACTTAAAGGTAATAATATTTTGTCCATTTTGTGTTGGGAATGGGGCTTGAACTCAGAATTTCTGCTTTGCTCCTTCTGTGTGTGTGTGTGTGTGTGTGTGTATTTGTGCATGTGTCTATCTTCTGATGACTCATGGTTACATTAGAGCTGTGGATAATCTAGGATTATCTCAGAATCCTTAACATAATCCACAAAAGTCCTCTTTGCCAGGTCAGTTCACGTCATTGCAGCTAGAACTTTAACAGCTTGAAGCAGGGCGTTATTTTGTTCATCAAAGGTAGGTACAGTAACTCTCTCTCCACTCAGTCCCTCCCTCCCTCCCTCATTCCCTTCCTCCCTTCCTTGTGCTTGAACTCAGGGCCTTATTCTCTCACTTAACTTTTCACTCAAGGCTGGCGCTCGACCACTTAAGCCACACCTCCACTCCCAGCTTTTTTATTTTTTCTTTTTTGTTGGTCATGGGGCTTGAATTCTGGGCCTGGGCGCTGTCCCTCAGCTCTTCAGCTCAAGGCAAGCGCTCTACTACTTGAGCCACAGCGCCACCTCCGGTTTATTGGAAATAGTCTCATGGACTTTCCTGCCCTGGGCTGGTTTTGAACCATGATCCTCAGATCTCAGCCTCCTGAGTAGCTAGGATTACAGGTGTGAGCCACCAGCCTCTGGCTGACTCTCCCCAACTTTAAACAAATGACCTGACCAAGATCCTATAGCTTAGAACCCACCCAACCAGCTCAGGGCTGGGAATGTGGCTTAGTGGTAGAGTGCTTGCCTAGTATGCATGAAGCCCTGAGTTCAATTCCTCAGTACCACATAAATAGAACAAAGGCAGGAGTGGAGCTGTGGCTCAAGTGGTAGAGTGCTAGCCTTGAGTAAAAAAAAGGAGTCAAGGACAGTGCCTAGGCCCTGAGTTCAAGCCCCAGGACTAGAGAAAAAGAGAAAGAAAAAGCTCAGCTGTGTACCACACAACTCTGTCTCTTGTTCCCTCCTGGTGTTCATCTTCCTCTAGTTACTCCAAACCTGTCCATCCATCCATCCATCCATCCATCCATCTTCTCCCTCCTCCTCTTCTCCTGGGGGGTGTGTGTGTGTGTGTGTGTGTGTGTGTGTGTGTGTGTGTGTGTGTGTGTGCGTGCCAGTATTAGGATTTGAACTCAGAGCCTGGCAACTTACTCAATGTCCCTTAGCTTTTTGTGCTCAAAACTAGCACTCTACCAGGGTTAGGAAGGTAGCTTGGTGGTAGAGTGTTTGCCTTGCATGCATGAGGGCCTGGGTTCAATTCCTCAGCACCACATAAGCAGAAAAGGCTGGAAGTGGTGCTGTGGCTCAAGTGGTAGAAGCACTAGCCTTGAGTTGAAGAGCTGAGGGTCAGCACCCAGGCCCCACAACTGAAAACAACACCAACAAAAACAAAAACTAGCACTCTACCACTTGAGGTTTTCGTTTCTGTTTTTTAAATCAATCATTGAGCTCGAACTCAGGGTCTGGGAATTGTCCCTGAGCTCTTCAGCTCAAAGCCACAGCTCCACTTCCAGTTTTCTGGTGGTTCATGGGAAATAAGAGTCTCACCGATTTTCCTGCCTGGGCTGACTTTGAACCACGGTCCTCAGATCTCAGCCTCCTGGAGCAGCTATGGTGACTGGCGGGAACCATGGACACCCTAGCTCTGTCTTCTTTTACAGCAGCCAGAACCTGTCCCTTCCCACATTCTCCTGGGCTAGCTCAGGGCCCCATGCTGCAGGTCTGAGTTAGGCCTGAGCTTTGGTCTCCCAGCTCTAGGCCCAGGCTAATATCAGCCTTCTCCAGTTCCAGCTCATGGAAGGAGGGTCCAGCTTTATTAATGGCAGCTGACAATGTTACACCTCTTGTGTGTCTGGCTCAGAGTCCAGGCTGCACAGGCACACAGACTGACTCAATCAGTGCTACTGTATCTTTCTCTAGGGCAGAGACTCCCTCCTCCCATCTCACGCCTGCCATTGGCTGTTGGGCACAAAGACCCCATTGTTATCTGTCCCTGGGTCCCTTGGGCAGACAGGCTGCCTTTCAGGGCAAGGCCAAAGGCAGAGAAAGTAACTGGAGTTCACCTCCCACTGCACAGCAAAAGACTCTCCCTTACTATGTCCCAGTTTACAAAGGACTCTGTGTGTGTGTGTGTGTGTGTGTGTGTGTGTGTGTGTGTGTGTGTGTGTGTGTGTGTGTGTGTGTGTGCTTAATTGGAACTATGAGTCTCAGGAACTTTCCTGCTGGGGCTGGCTTTGAACCATGATCCTCAGATCTCAGCCTCCTGAGAAGCTAGGATGACAGGCATGAGCCATAGGTGCCCAAGCCCCAAGGAGTTTTAACCTCCGAATCTCATGGCCTGATGCTTTTATTTAGTCCCTAAGGTAGAAAATTCAGGATTCTCTAGGCACCCCTTGGGTTTGAGAGATGGAAGGGACTTGCTAAAGTTCCAGCAGGGAGCTGCATTGACATTCTTAAGAGTCCTAACAAGAGTGTTCCTACTGTCTGAGCTTGGTGGTTCACACCTGTAATCCCAGCTACTCAGGAGGCTGAGATCTGAGGATCGAGCTTCAAAGCCAGCCAGCCCAGGCAGGAAAGTTTGTAAGACTCTGACCACCAGTGGACCAATAAAAAGCCAGAAGTCGGGGAGCTGTGGCTCAAGTGGTAGAGCATAAAAAGCTCAGGGACAATGCCCAGGCCCTGAGTTCAAGCCCCAGATCCAGCAACACACACACACACACACACACACACACACACACACACACACACACACACAGGGTCACTAGAGGTCACTCCAAGCCAGGAGTATGAGAGGTCACTGAATGGACCATTACCACTAGATCTGGGGCTATGGAGTCCATAATGGCAGAGAGGCTGTCTAATCTAGAGATCTCCATCCTCATCTGCGCCCCAAGACCTCCCCTACACACCCTCCAGAAGGTGCAGGGAGCCTCCAGTTAGTTGGGGTGGTGGTCGGGGTACTGCCACGTCCCTGGGCTGTCATTCCCAAATCACTGCTGGTTTGCTAGCTGTGGAGGCTGAGTAGAGAGGTTTGGTTTGTGGGTCACATGAGGGAACACGGTACACACTGCCACGTTGTCCTGGTTGGGCTTTCTTCCTGCCTTCAGGAAAGATATTTAGGCCTGTGGCGTTTCTGAAGAAAATTGGTGCCTGCGTATGATGTGTTCACTGGCCCTGGACCATTACAGGGGGGGCGGGGGGGGGGGGGGAGAGGCAGAAACAATCGACTGCTGAGCTCCTCCACCTCCACCCAGAGTGGCCAGTAGATGAGTCAAAGGCAGTCAGGCAGGGCCAGAAACACAGAATACAGGGCTCAGGAGGAAGATGGCCCGGCTGGGACATGATAAGTAGGAATAGAACATACTTGCATTTTATTTTATTACTATTTGTTTATCTCTGTCAGTGGTGGGGCTTGAACTCCAGGCCTGGACACTGTCCCTGAGGTTCTATTTTTGCTCAAAGTTATTGCTTTACCATACTTTGTGGTGGTGGTGGTAGTGGTGGTCCTGGGGCTTGAACCCGGGGCCTGGGCACTGTCCCTGAGTTTCTTTTGCTCAAGGCTAGCACTTTACCACTTGAGCCACAGTGCCACTTCCAGCTTTTTTGTTCTGAGAAGTTTATTGGAGATAAGAGTCCCATGGACTTTCCTGCCTGGACTGGCTTTGAACCACGATCCTCAGTTCTCAGCCTCCTGAGTGGCTAGGATTACAGGAGTGAGCCACTGGTACCCGCCCTCTCTCTCTTTATTATCTCTTCTATCCTCTCTCTTTCTCTCTGCTCTCTTCTTTCTTTCTGCCTCCTTCTCCTCTTTCTCCTCCCCTCTCTCCTCTCTCTTTCTCTCCTCCCCCCCTTTCATCTCTCTCCCCCTCCCTTCCTCCTTCCCTGCCCTCCCCTACCCCCAGATCCCAAGGATGCAATGTTCTTAAGCTGGGGTTTTGTTGGCACAGGCTCTGAACCCCTCTGGAGGCCCTGGACTCCATATCAGCCTCCAACCGCCACACACACACCCTTGTGGGAGAAGAAGAGTTGTTTGTTCCCTGGAGATCCCAGAACCATGAGGGGGAGACCCAGGGGTGGGAGGAATCCTAGTCACACACACCCCCACACACATACCATGGGCCCCAGCACTGAGGCCTCCCCCTCCCCCCTCCTCCCCCCAGCCCCGCCCCCAAGTTGGGTTATTCTCCTGATTCAGACATTTTTGTGGTGTGAAGTCACACGTCAGCCCAGCTGGGCAGCCACTGGGCCCCAGGCCGCTGCAGCCCAGCCCGGCCTGGCTTTCTCCTGCCACGTCCTGTGCCCTCAGTCCCTTCCTGCCAAGATGCCATCTGATTTCCTGCCGCTAGTGCAAAGAGCAGACACAGTGTCCAGGGCAAGTGGTACCCGCCTTTGTTCTTACCACCAATGCCAGAGAAGAGCCATGCGAGGGATCCCTTCAATCAAGGCAGAGAAAGAGTCCTCAGTCCAAGGGAGACGGACAGGCTGAGAGAACAGAGGAAAGGAAAGCCAGACACAGGAAGAGAAAGAGACACAAAGGTGGTGAAGAGAGACAGAAAAGGATCCGCACAGATGGAAACCACACGTGGAGACAACTTCTGGAAACAGGCCCAGGGGTGTGGTTCAAGTGGAAGAGCACTTGCCCAGCAAATCCTAGTGTTGCATAAAAGAAGGAAAGGAAGAAAGGAAAGGAAGAAAGGAAAGGAAGAAAGGAAAGGAAGAAAGGAAAGGAAGAAAGGAAAGGAAAGGCTCAGTGGTAGAGTGCTTGCCTAGCATCCATGAAACCCTGGGTTCGATTCCTCAGTACCACATACACAGAAAAAAGCCAGAAGTGGTGCTGTGGCTCACGTGGTAGAGTGCTAATCTTGAGCAAAAGAAGCTCAGGAAAGAACAGTGCCCAGGCCCTGAGTTCAAGCCCCCTCCAGAACTGGTTTAAAAAAAAAAAAAAGTCAGCTAGGTACTGGTGACTCACATCTGTCATCCTCAAGAGGCTGAGATCTGAAGACTGCAGTTCAAAGCCAGCCCAAGAGGAAAAATCCCTGAGCATCTTACCTCCAATTAACCATCAAAAAGCCAGAAGTGGAGGTGTGGCTCCAATGGTAGAGCACCAGCCTTGGGTGGAAAAGCCAAGTGAGAATATGAGGCCCTGAGTTTAAACCCCACTACCAGCACCCCCTCCTCAGAGAAAGGGGGTGCTGGACCCTGGTCCAAAACCTTTCATCTAAGGACCCTTGTCTGGGTGTTATTTTTATGGGGCTGTGAACTGTTTTGTTTGTTTTGCCAGTCCTGGGACTTGAACTCAGGGCCTGGCCACTGTCCCTGAGCTTCCTTTGCTCAAGGCTAGCGCTCTACCACTTGAGCCACAGTGCCACTTCCGGCTTTTCTCATGTATGTGGTACTGAGGAATTGAACCCAGGGCTTCACGCATGCTAGGCAACTGGTCTACCACTAAGCCACCTTCCCAGCCCCATGGACTGGGGGCTATTGATTACAGCCCTGACTCAGGTCACCGTGAATGCCTAGGTTTCTGCCCCTAGACACAGGGAACTCCCGAGGTGACACAGCTTGACTTCCTCGTAGGACGTGATCAGTATGGGGTGTGAGCCAGCACTGGCCCCCTCCCCCCATTCTATCAGAGCCCATCCATCCACGTGTCTTCGCTCCCCAAGGGACATTTATCAGCCTGCTGATTTCATTGACATGGCCAATTTGCTTTGGATCTGTGTGAGTCATGCTTTGAAAGTAGCCAAAGCTGGACTTTGGTAAGAGAGGCAAAATGAGAATGAGCTGGGGGCGGGGAGGGGGGGGAGGGGATGGAGAAAGACTGAGGCATGAAGACCCAGTCCAACCCTAGAGAAAGACTGAGACCCAGATCGACAGAGAGAGAGAGGAAGGAAGAGGAGAAGAGGAAAAGGAAGAAGGAAGGAAAGAAGGAGGGAAAGAGAGAGAGAGAAAGAGAGAAAGAAAGAAACAGAATGAAAGAAAGAAAAGAAAGAAAGAAAGAAAGAAAGGAAGGAAGGAAGGAAGGAAGGAAGGAAGGAAGACAGACAGGAAGGAAGGAAGGAAGGAAGAAAGAAAGAAAGAAAGAAAGAAAGAAAGAAAGAAAGAAAGAAAGAAAGAAAGAAAGAAAGATGGAAGTGGTGCTGTAGATCAAGTGATAGAGCGGTGGCCTTGAGCTGAAGCGCTGAGGGACAGTGCCCAGGCCCAGAGTTCAATCCTCACAACCAACCAAAAAAAAAAAAAAGAAGAAGAAAGAAAGAAAGAGAGGGAGAAAGAAAGAAAAAGAGAAAAAGAAAGAGAAAAAGAAAAAGAAAGAAAAAAAGAGGGAAGGAAGGAAGGAAGCCAGGTGTTGGTGGCTCACACCCATAATCCTAGCTACTCAGGAGGCTGAGAGCTAAGGATCGTGGTTCAAAGCCAGCCTGGGCAGGAAAGTCTGTGAGACTCTTATCTCCCATGAACCACCAGAAAACTGGAAGTGGTGCTGTGGCTCAAGTGGTAGAGTGCTAGCCTAGAGCACAAAGAGGCTCAGGAATAGCGCCCAGGCCCTGAGTTCAAGCCCCACAACTGATTAAAAGAAGAAGGAGGGCTGGGAAGGTGGCTCAGTGGTAGAGCGCTTGCCTTGCATGCTCAAGGCCCTGGGTTCGATTCCTCAGCACCACATAAGCAAAAAGAAAAAAAGCCGGAAGTGGCGCTGTGGCTCAAGCGGTAGAGCGCTAGCCTTGAGCTGAAGAGCTGAGGGACAGCGCCCAGGCCCAGAGTTCAGGCCCCATGACCGGACCCAAAAAAAAAAAAAAAGAAGAAGGAGGAGGAGGAAATACTTCTTCATACTACTGTATCAAATTTCCTTTGTGTTTTTGGTCCCAGGATTGAACTTGTTATCTGTTGCTTGCTTTGCTCATTGGCTGGTGCTCTAAGACCCAAGCCACATCTCCAACTCCTTGCTTTACTGATAATCATACAAGCTTGTGCTATTGTGTATGTATGCACATGCACACACCCTAGTACTCGGGCTTGAACCTAGAGCCTAGGTTTTCTTTGTTCAAGACTTGAATCACAGCTCCACTTCCAGTTCTTTTTTGGTAGTTAATTGGAGCTAAGAGTCTCATAGATGCTGGGTGCTAGTGGCTCACGCCTGTAATCCTAGCTACTCAGGAGGCTGAGATCTGAGGATCATAGTTAGAAGCCAGGCTGGCCAGGAAAGTCCATGAGACTCTCATCTCCAATGAACCACCAGAAAATCATTAGTGGCCCTGTGGCTCGAGTGGTAGAACACTAGCCTTGAGCTGAAGAGCTGAGGGACAACGCCCAGGCCCAGAGTTCAGACTGCACAACTGACCAAAAAAAAAAAAAAATTTCCTGGCCAAACCATGATCCTCAGATCTCAGCATCCTAAATAGCTAGGACTATAGGCATGAGTCACCAGTACCCTACATTTTTTTGCACAATTTTCCATTATTTCATTCTCATAGATACATATGAATACCTCAGTCCTATTCATCCTTTTACCCTTTCACCCTATCCTGTCCTATTTGCTCCTACAGCCTCTCATTTTACACCTCCTTCATTTCTTTCAGTCCTAGATTTTATATACATCACATTTCTTTCTTTCTTTTCCTTCCTTCCTTCCTTCCTTCCTTCCTTCCTTCCTTCCTTCCTTCCTTCCTTCCTTCCTTCCTTCCTTCCTTTTGCCAGTCCTGGGACTTGAATTCAGGGCATAGGTACTGTCCCTGAGTTTCTTTTGCTCAAGGCTAGCACTCTACCACTTGAGCCACAGTGCCATATCAGGCTTTTTCTGTGTATGTGGTACTGAGGAATCGAACCCAGGGCTTCATGCATGCTAGGCAAGCACTCTACCACTGAGCCACCTTCCCAGCCCCTATGTCACATTTCTTTAACCATTCATCAGTCGAAGGGTACCAAGGCTATTAGTGCGGCTAATGTGATCAGAGCTTCTATAAGTATGCAAATAGTTTTGGTGATATGCAAATATCCGTCCATATGTAAATGTCTCCATTGTATGCAAATTTCCCTTTCTTCCCATAAGTGTCCAGGTAAGATGTTTAGTTCTCAACTCCTGACAGTAGCAATCATTTAAGGAGCTATTTTCTTTCTTTTTTTTTGGGGGGGGGGGGTCCAGTTGTGGGGCCTGAACTCTGGGCCTGGGCGTTGTCCCTCAGTTCTTCAGCTCAAGTCTAGCCCTCTACCACTTGAGCCACAGCACCACCTCCGGCTTTTTTCTTTTTGCTTATGTGGTGCTGAGGAATCGAACCCAGGGCCTCAGTCATGCAAGGCAAGCGCTCTACCACTGAGCCACCTTCCCAGCCTATTTTCTTTCTTTTTATTGTCAGTCCTGAGATGTGAACTCAGAGCCTGGGTGCTGTCTCTAATCTATTGTGCTCAAGCCTAGCGCTATACCTCTTGAGCCACAACTGCACCTCCATATGTGTTTATTTATGGACTTTTCTGGGACACCCATGTCCTAAGATCCGAGAGCCAAGAGAGAGGGAGACTTTGGACTTTGGTCAATGCTGAATTGCTTCACTCCATACCTATTTGCTAGTAATGTCTGTTTGATAGTAAGAATTGTTCTGTTATCAACAACTCACCACAGTGGTTTTAGGAGACGTTTACTTTTCTACCATTAAAAAAAAAAGAAGAGCGAAGAGTATGTTCTACCAGGTGTGGTCACAGATACCTGTAATCCCAGCACCGGGGAGGCAAAGGCAGAAGAAGGCTGAATTGGAAGCCAGTCTGGGCTATAGTGAAACAAAACAATCATCAGTATTTGAAAGCTTAAGTAATAATATTACTATTACTATTATTATTAGTGTGCTAGTCCTGGGGCTTGATCTCAGGGCCTGGGCACTGTCCCTGAACTTTTTTTGCTCAAGACTAGCACTCTACCACTTGAGCCACAGCACCACATGTGGTTTTCTTAGTAGTTAATTGGTGATCAGCATCTCACACAGGCTTTCTGGCCCTGCCTGGCTTCAAATTATGATTCTCAGCCCCCAGAGTAGCTAGGATTACAGGAACCATGAGTGTCCAGTTTGAGTTCTCTACCTCTTGAGCTATACCCCCAGGCCTCAGTTTCTCCTTCCCTGCTCTCCTCTTTTCTCCCTCCTTTGGCCTCACACTCATGATTCATTGGACTCGCTGCTGGGATTACAGGCATGCGCTACCGTGCTCAGCCCGAAGTCCAATTTCAGAAAAAGGAGATGCTGTCCCTTTTGTGGCTGAAAAGGAACACGAAGGCAGGCAAGTCACGGGAAGGGACAAGAAGAAGACCTAGTTGGGAAGAAAGTTTGTTCCAGCTTCTGGAAGGAGCTGAAGCAGCATCTGGAGTTTGCTGTCTGGGTCACAGAAATAATTGAGATGACTCCACACCCAGTTATGCAGGGCAGGCTGCTCCAGTTCTTAGCAGAGTTGGCCTTCCTCTTTCCAGGCATGTGAATAATTCCTTCCCTTTGGGAGCTGGGCCTCTTCTGGAGTTTTCTTCTTTCCTGGAGAGGGCTGGGGAGGGGTGAGAGGAAAGAATATGGGCGTCAGCAAAGTCTGGAGACGTGAGACCTGAGGAAAAGTTCTGAGTCTCCACCAAATTGCTTCCAACACAAAATAATAATGACAATAGCATTCTGGCAGCTGGGAAGGTGGCGTCGTGGTAGAGTGCTTGCCTAACATGCATGAAGCCCTGGGTTCGATTCCCCAGTACCACATGAACAGAAAAAGCCAGAAATGGCGTTGTGGCACAAATGGTAGCGTGTTAGCCTTGAGCAAAAGATCTCAGGGACAGTGCCCAGGCCCTGAGTTCAAGTCCTACAACTGCCAAAAAAAGAAAGAAGAAAAAAAGACAAGCAAACATTCATGCTTACTGCAGCATTGTACACAAGAGCCAAAGTACTGACTCAGCTCTGTGTTCATCTACAGAAAAATGGACAAAGAAACCGTGGTCTATGCACATAATAAAGTATCATTTAACGAAAAAGACCTTTGTAGGAAAATAGATAGAACTAGAGCTAATCGTGTGAAGTAAGAACAACAAAATCCAGGCTCCGAAAAAAACAAATATAGAAACAGATCTGAAAGTAGGAGCAGCGGCTGAGTGCTGGTGACTTACCCCTAGCCACTTTTGGAGGCTGAGATCTGAGGATCGTAGTTGGAGGCCAGCCTGAGCAGCAAAGTATACAAGGCTCTGTCTCTAATTAACCAGCAAAATGCTACACTGCAGATGTGGCTCAGTGGTCAAGTGCCAGCCAGGAGTGCGTGTACCCCAAAGAAAATAAAGCCCACAGGTCTTGGGTCGGGTGTTTTGTGATATTACCTAGTAGTTAGGTAACAGGAAGGAGGCGAGAGAATTAGATGAGAAAGGAAATGGAGCTTTCTATGACATTAATTAGATCCCTTTTCATGGTTTTCTTTTTTCTTTTTTTCTTTTTTTTTGGGTCCGATCGTGGGGTCTGAACTCTGGGCCTGGGCACTGTCCCTCAGCTCTTCAGCTCAAGGCTAGCGTTCTACCACAGCGCCACTTCCGGATTTTTTCTTTTTGCTTATGTGGTGCTGAGGAATCGAACCCAGGGCCTCAGGCATGCAAGGCAAGCACTCTACCACTGAGCCACCTTCCCAGCCCCCTTTTCATGGTTTTCTAGATACAGATGTGCACACTGTTTTCTCTGGTTGTGGTCCAGCTGTGGGTTTCTCTAACCTCATGGTGGACAGGCAGGAGGGTGGACGACACTGCTAATTGTCACTTGAGTCTCCCTATCCTTCAGAAAGGTACCCCAGCTCTCCCTGTCCCCCAAACATTCTTCTGATAAAGACATTTCCAGCTTTTTGCTGGTTCATTAGAGATCAGAGTCTCCCAGACTTTCCTGCCCAGGCTGACTTTGAACTGTGGTCCTCAGATCTCAGTCTCCATGAGCAGCTAGGATGACAGGTGTAGGCCACCAGCATCTGCCTTCTCTGTGTGTGTGTGTGTGTGTGTGTGTGTGTGTGTGTGTGTGTGTGTGTGTGTGTGTGTGTGTGTGTGTGTGTGTGTGTGTGTGTGTGTGTGTGTGTGTGTGTGTGTGTGTGTGTGCCAGTCCTGGGGATTGAACTCAGGGCCTGGATGCTGTCCCTGAGCTTCTTTTTGCTCAAGGCTAGAAGCTCTACCATTTGAGCCACACAGATCTACTTCTGGCTTTTTGTGGTTCATTGGAGATAAGAGTCTCATGGACCTTCTTGCCTGGCCTGGCTTTGAACTGTGATCCTCAGATCTCAGCCTCCTGAGTAGCTAGGATGACAGGTGTGAGCTACCAGTGCCTAGGTGGTGTGTTTTGGGGTTTTTGTGTTTGTTTGTTTTAATAATTAGACAGAATGATCTATGTAACTTTTTTGGGGGGGGGATCTGGTCGTGGGGCCTGAACTCTGGGCCTGGGCGCTGTCCCTCAGCTCTTCAGCTCAAGGCTAGTGCTCTACCACTTGAGCCACAGCACCACTTCCAGCTTTTTTCTTTTTGTTTATGTGGTGCTGAGGAATCGAACCCAGGGCCTCAGGCATGCAAGGCAAAAGCTCTACCACTGAGCCACCTTCCCAGCCCCTCTATGTAACTTTTGATTGGCTGATTGTTGCTTAGTTGATTTGATTGGCTGATTGCTGCTTAGTTGAGTTGTTTGATTGGGTGATTAACTAATTGACTAGTTTAGCTGCCAGATCAATGATGTTTGGAATCCATGCACCAGACACTGCCTGCCTGCTCCTTTACAACTTGTAGAAACTGAGTGAGTTGAAAGCAGGAATGGACGATTCTGTTCTTCACAATCCCTGAAAGCCTGCTAGGAAAATCTGCACCCCCTCTCTGAGACAGAGCCACTATGAAGCGACACAAGACGTTCCAATCCCTGGGGGAGTTCTAGCTTCTGTGAGCACCTCCCGGCCCAAGAGCAGAGAGTGCACTACCTGACAGAGCGCTTTGCAAGTCTCTGGGCTGGGGCCAGGCTGGCTGGGACAAACACTGAACTGGGGTTCTCTGTCCTGCTGATAAGAAACTCATTTGTGCCCGGAGACAAGGCTCTCTCTCAGAATAGCTGGTGTCTGGGTGGCAAGACGGGTGTAGAATTCCAGAACAGCAATGCTGAAGTGCTTTGGAGAGAGTTTCTAGTTCTGCCCTTAAAAAGAAAGAGAGAAAACAAGCTACATTCCAGGTCTGCAAGCTACTCACATACTTCTCATTCGGTATACCTGAAGCTATAGGCAAAGCAGTGACCAAAGCCAGGTATGGTGACACACGCCTGTAATCCCAGCACTCGAGATGAACAAGGCAGGAAGATCTTGAGCTTGAAACCAGACTGAGCCACATAGTAAACTCTTGTCAGAAAATAAAAATCAAAGAAAGAAAGAAAGAAAAAAGATTGTGCCAGGCACTAATGCTTCATGTCTACCATCCTAGCTACTCAGGAGGCTGCGATCTGAGGATCCTAGTTGGAGGCCGACACAGGAAGACACATCAGAGAGACTCTTTATCTCCAGTTAAGTAGCAAAAAGCTAGAAGTGGGACTAGGGCTCAAATGGTAGAGTGCTACCCTTGAGCATAAAAACTCAGGGATAGTGCCCAAGTCTTGAATTCAAGCTCCATGACAGACCAAAACAAAAACAAAAACAGAACAGAAAAAAAAAACACACAAAACCCACCACGTCATCAGCAAGCCCTTGCTTCTGTTTTGTGTGGGTGGGGTTTAAGACTGTTTGACAGAAGCCTCTTCTTGGGGCTGGGAAGGTGGCTCAGTGGTAGAGCGCTTGCCTTGCATGCATGAGGCCCTGGGTTCGAGTCCTCAGCACCACATAAGCAAAAAGAAAAAAGCCGGAAGTGGCGCTGTGGCTCAAGTGGTAGAGCGCTAGCCTTGAGCTGAAGAGCTGAGGGACAGTGCCCAGGCCCAGAGTTCAGGTCCCAGGACCAGCCCCCCCCCCCCAAAAAAAATGTTGTTCAGAAGCCTCTTCTTTGGCAGGTAATAGATAATCTGACCTTGTCACCAGACAGCTGAAGTCTGTGAAGGAGAAGAATTGCTTTTTCTTTTCTGGACTTCCTTATTTTTCCCAAGACATGATCTATGTAGCCCAGATGAAAACTTAGGCTTGAGAGTCTCCTGCTTCTTCCTCCTGAATGCTGGGATTATAGGCATATGCTACCTACCACTCCCAATTTGGACTTTGTGTGTGTGTGTGTGTGTGTGTGTGTGTGTGTGTGTGTGTGTGCACGCTAGTTCTGGTGCTTGAACCTTGAGCTTTTTCACTGAAGGCCAGTACTCTACCACTTGAGCCAAAGCACCACTTCCAGATTTGGGGTGGTTCATTGGAGATAAGAGTCTCACAGAGCTGGGCGCCCGTGGCTCATGCCTGTAATCCTAGCTACTCAGGAGGCTGAGATCTGAGGATCGTGGTTCAAAGCCAGCCCCGGCAGGAAAGTCTATGAGATTCTTATCTCCAATTAACCACCAGAAACTCCGAAGTGGCGCTGTGGCTCAAGTGGTAGAGAGCTATCCTTGAGCTGAAGAGCTGAGGGACAGCGCCCAGGCCCAGAGTTCAGGCCCCACGACAGAACCCAAAAAACAAAAACAAAAAGAGTCTCACAGATTTTCCTTCCTCTGTTGGCTTTGAACTGTGATCCTCAGCTCTCAGCCTCCTGAGTAGCTAGGATAACAGGTATGAGCCACCAAAACCCAACTCTCAGTAAGAAATGTTGCTTGACTTTGACCAACCTGGCATTTCCCAAACTTCTTTGTGTGTGGGGGGAGGAGCCAGGACAGCTAGGCAGGCGCCCCTGCAGCCTCTTTGTGCCATAAAGGAGCCATTCATCCATATGCTCGAGTTTAGTTTACAAATATGACTGGAAATATTTAAAAGACAGAACAAGAAAACAAAAATCACCTTTCTGGACCAGAAAAGCCCATCTCTTTGGAAAAATACTGACTAGCCCATCCACTCTGTAAAACTCCATTCTGAGCCCTCCAAGAAACAGCGGGAGTTACTGACTTAGCCCTGCCTGGTCTGGGGTGGGTGTGAAGAGTGGGTAGGTATAAGGAGCCCAGTGGGCCTGGCACCAGATGGCACCCATGGCCCTGGCTAGTCACCCAGTGTGCAACCACCCAGTGTGCGTCTAGAACTTGTTTATCTTCCTGCTTGCCATCTTCAAAGCACAGAATGGTCCCAGTCACTCTGATGCCACTTCAGCTGTCCCTGGATCCCTAAGGAGTCTGGTCGGCTCCTTTTCCACACGCCTTGATCAACAGCACCCCCTCTTTGCCCCAGAACTGGAGAGACACGCTGTTGTTTTTCTCTCCACCCCCCCTTTCACCCCCTTCTGTACCTCAGGAAGTCTGGGCCTTCTTCCCAAGGACTTTGACTGCCAATTTAGTCTCAGCCTGACCACCGAAAGGAAAAAGAGATTCCCAGAAACTCCCCATGAAAGAGCATTGAATCCTGTGGCTTCTGGAGGTTGGACTAAACTCCTTCTCTCCCTCTCTCCCCCTTTTATTTTCCAAGCAGATTATTCCATTTATGACATAGATCAATAAGGCCATTTCTGGCGCAGGCTTGTTTAGGGGAAGCAAACACTGGAAAGAAATGGAAATGTCCACCCTGTAGAGACCAGAATAAATACAAATACAGTGCAGCTAGACAGTGGAATACTATTCAGCCCTCTAAAAGCATGAAGCATACTCCAAGAATAGCAAATGTTCTAGGGGAAAAAAAAAATCCTTATTTTTTCAATGGATAATATTTGGTTCACAGCTCCATTTGAAAGCAAAAACACCATGATCAGGGGTTGGCTTGTTGAAACTTTCCAAGTCCTATCTATACTTGTCTAATATTTATTTGGTATTTAACAGGGCAACCAAAACAGCCTTCTTTACCCTGGACTGAAAGCATCCCTGAGATAATGACTTCAGGGGCTCAAATAGAAAATTCTAGGCACAATTTAGATGCGTTGATCAGCCCACGCTTTCAAAAGAAATGGAAATTTTACTTTCGAAATAGTAAGATTACTAATTTCAGCCCATATTAATGAGCCATTATAATTACAAGAGAAATTCAATATATATTAAATATATATATACACATGTTAACATTCACAATATGTCTAATTTCATTTGTGAATATACTGGCTCACTAAAAGGGCTGAAATTAGTCATCATCTCCATATTATTTCGAATATATACATAGCCTTTCTTTGGTACCTTGCCCTTGTTTGGCTGCTTGGTGAGTGCTCTACTACTTGAATCATGATTCCAGTCCAGCATCTTGCTGGCCAATTGGAGATAGACTCTCCCAGAGTTTTCTGCCTGGCTGACTTTGAACCTCAGATCTTTAGATTTCAGTCTGAGTACCTAGGAGTTCCATTACCAGCATGCAGCTAAGCCAGGATTTATATTTTAAAATAACAGGACAAAATTATATAGATAGCCAGGCTCATGCCTGTAATCCTAGCTACTCAGGAGGCTGAGATCTGAGGATCGTGGTTCAAAGCCAGCCCGGGCAGGAGAGACCTTGAGACTCCTATCTCCAACAAACCACCAGAAAACCAGAAGTGGCGCTGTGGCTAAAGAGTTAGAGCACTTGCCTTGAGCTGAAGAGCTGAGGGACAGCGCCCAGGCCCAGAGTTCAAGCCCCACAACCAGACAAAAAAATTATATGGACTGATACAAACATGCAGGAGGAAAGGTTAGATACTGAAAGGTACTAAATAAGTAGTCTCATCCCCACCCCCATTTCTTTCTGTCTCTGCCTCTTTGTCTGTTTCTTTCTCTTCCTCTTTTCCCTCTTCATTTCAGGTCAGGGAAGTATGGAGGATTTATTGATAATAAAATAATGTTTGAAAATCCTTGTCTATTTAGGTACCCTATCATAAGAACAAGTCCAGGCTGGTTTTCCACAAATATTAAAGGATATGTTTGGGTAGCCGGGTGCCAGTGGCTCACATCTGTCATCCTAGCTACCCAGGAGGCTGAGGTCTGAGGATCACAGTTTGAAGCCAGCCCAGGCAGCAAAATATGTGAGACTCTTATCTCCCAATTATCCTGCAAAAAACAAGTGGAGCCATGGCTCATGTGGTAGAGTACCAGTCTTGAGTAGAAAAAGCCAGGGGAAACTGAGTGCTGGTGGTTCACATCTGGCATCCTAGCTACTCAGAAGGCTGAGGTCTGAGCATCACAGTTCAAAGCCAGCCAGGGTGGGAAAGTTTGTGACACTCTTATCTCAAATTAATCACCCAAAATGCCAGAAATGGGGCTGTGGCTCAAGAGATAGAGTGCTAGCCTTGAGCTACAGAAGCTCAGAGACAGCCAGGCGCTGGTGGCTCACGCTTGTAATCCTAGCTACTCAGGAGGCTGAGATCTGAGGATCGCCGTTCAAAGCCAGCCCGGGCAGGAGAGACCGTGAGACTCCTATCTCCAATAAACCACCAGAAAACCGGAAGTGGTGCTGTAGCTCAAGTGGTAGAGCGCTAGCCTTGAGCTGAAGAGCTGAGGGACAGCGCCCAGGCCCAGAGTTCAAGCCCCACGACCGACAAAAAAAAAAAAAAAGAAGCTCAGAGACAGTACCCAGGCTCTGAGTTCAAGCCTCAGGATTGGCACAAAGATAAATAAATGATAAATGGATGGATAGACAGATAGATAGATAGATTGATTTTTTTTTTTTGATCAGTCATGGGGCTTGAACTCTGGGCCTGGGCGCTGTCCCTCAGCTCTTCAGCTCAAGGCTAGCGCTCTACCAATTGAGCCATAGCACCACTTCCGGTTTTCTGAGTGGTTTATTGGAGATAAAGAGTTTCACCAGCCTTTCCTGTCAGGGCTGGCTTTGAACCATGATCCTCAGATCTCAGCTTCCTGAGTAGCTAGGATTACAGGAATGAGCCACCATGCTCGACATTAGATATTTAAAAACAAAACAAATGAAAACTTGTGAATGATTGCTAAGTTGTCAAAGATCAGAGGAGCTGATCACTAAGTTAACAATGATTGTTCGGATTGGGTCCAAGGACAAAAAGAAGGCAGTGATGGGGAAAAAAAAAAAAAAACAGTGACTTTGTATTAGCCCTGAGTAGTTGGAATAATCTATGAATCCAGAAGCATCTGCTATCTTGGGAGGTTTGTCTGTGAACGGGGCTGAGACTGAGGTAGTGCTCTACGAGTCTCAGCCCTGCCAGGGGGAAAGGGTGGGCCTTTTCAGGCTCCAGGATGCTTGGGTACCCTCAGTCTCTGCCCTCTGTCGATCTTCTAAGCCATCGGAGTGGCTTTTCCAGCCTCTCTAATGACTAGGAACTTATGAAAAACCACTGCTTCTGTTTGGATATGTAAAAACAACCAAAAAAAAGGAGAGGTGGATCCCACAAACAGATGCTTGGTGAGAGTGGTTTCCAAATGGGTCCCTGAATACAGGAAGAGGCAGATTGGAGCTGGGGTAGTTGGGCAGGTAGGTTGAATCCTTTTGTCTTCCCAGTGGAAAGATTCAGAGATACATTCTCAAAAGTGGAGATTCAGGCGCTGGGAAGGTGGCTCAGTGGTAGAGTGCTTGCCTCACATGCATGAAGCCCTGGGTTCGATTCCTTAGTACCACATAAACAGAAAAAGCCTAAAGTGGTACTGTGGCTCAAGTGGTAGAGGGCTAGCCTTGAGCTGAAGAACTAAGGGACAGTGCCCAGGCCCTGAATTCAAGCCCTACAACTGGCCAATTGGAGATTCAGCTCGGTGTCTGTGGCTCAACTCCTGGAATCCTAACAACTCAGGAGGCTGAGATCTGAGAATCAGGGTTCAAAGGCAGCCCAGGCAAGAAAATCAGTGAGACTGGGCTGGGAAGTTGGCTCAGTGGTAGAGTGCTTGCCTTGCATGCCTGAGGCCCTGGGTTCGATTCCTCAGCACTACATAAGCAAAAAGAAAAAAGCCAGAAGTGGTGCTGTGGCTCAAGTGGTAGAGCACTAGCCTTGAGCTGAAAAGCTGAGGGACAGCGTCCAGTCTGAGTTCAGGCCCCACGACCAGACCCCCCAAAAAAAAAAAAAAAAAAAAGAAAATCAGTGAGACTCCTATCTCCAATGAACTACAAAAAGCCAGAAGTGGAGCTGTGGCTCAAGTAGTAGAGTGGTAACCTTGGGCAAAAGAAGCTCAGGGATTGCACCCAGGCCCTGAGTTCAAGTCCCAGGACCAGCACAAAACAAACAAAGATGAAAGAAAAGATATCACGTTAATTTTCACCTGAGGAAAGCGAAATGATGCTCGACACCTTAAGCAATGGGTCCAAGTGCACATAGCTATAAACCCCCTAAAAGAACAGGCCCACGGATGGGAATGTGGCTTAGTGGTAGAGTGCTTGCCTAGTATGCATGAAGCCCTGGGTTCGATTCCTCAGTACCACACACACACAATAAAAGCTGGAAGTGGCGCTGTGGCTCAAGTGGTAGAGTGCTAGCCTTAAGCAAAGGAAGCTCAGGGATCAGTGCCCTGAGTTCAAGCCCCAGGACTGGCAAAAAATAAAATAAAATAAAATAGAAAGGCCAAGCCTGCTCTGATCTAAGCGGGGGGAGGGCTTCACCCACAAAGGCTCTGCTATTTTATTCCAGGGCTGTAACCCCTTATTAATTCACACAGGGACCTGCGGTTTTGCCTCTGCCTCCTAAACGCAGTGGCCATAGCTCCAAAGCCGTAGAAATCTAAAAAAAAAAAAAAGTGGACACTCCCCAAGAAATGACAGGCTTGGGCTTCTGAAGAGACTGGCATTAATTAAAGAATGGCCCAGAGAGGGCGGTAACCGGAACAACGGGTCCCCTCCCAGAGCCCAATCCTCTATTCTTCACTTGAAGCCAGCATTGGTGGCTCATGCCTTGCAATCCTAGCTAATTCAGGAGGCTGAGGGGTGGAGGATGGTGGTTTGAGGCCAAGCCCAGGTAGAGACCAATCCAAGAGACAGGCAGGGTTCCCTTCCCTGTTAGAGAGCAGGTGAGCCTAGAATCCAAGTTCAAGGGCAAGTCTCGGTAACGAAGCACACTGCATCCATTGCAGATATCACTCACCTGCTCTGCCTGCCGATCCGCAGGCGGCGTGGCTTGATCCTTGGGGACAGGAAGGCATGGCTCACAGCTCTACTCCAACACTGTGGGAAGACGCTCAGACCCAGGGGAGAAAGGAATGACCTTCAGAGGTGGAGAAGGTTCTGGGAGGCTGTGGTATGCAAGGGAAAGAGGAGTGTGTGTGTGTGTGTGTGTGTGTGTGTGTGTGTGTGCCAGAACTGGGACTTGAACTCAGGGCCTGAGCACTGTCCCTGAGCTTTTTTAGCTCAAGGCTAGCACTCTACCACTTGAGCCACAGCACCTGGCTTTTTTGGTGGTTCATTGGAGATGAGAGTTTCATGGTGCCGGGTGCCAGTGGCTCACACCTGTCATCCTAGCTACTCAGGAGGCTGAGATCTGAGGATCGCAGTTCAAGGCCAGCCCAGGCATGGAAAGTCTATGAGACTCTTAACTCCAATAAACCACCAGAAAACCGGAAGTGGCGCTGTGGCTCAAGTGGTAGAGCGCTCGCCTTGAGCTGAAGAGCTCAGGGACAGCACCCGGGCCCAGAGTTCAAGCCCTACTAATGACAAAAAAAAAAAAGTCCCATGGACATTCCTGCCTAGGACCACTTAGTACTTCGATCCTCAGATCTCAGCCTCCTGAGTAGGTGGGATTACAGGTGTGAGCCACTGTGGCCAGCATGAGGGAGACATGGGGGGGGGGGGAACAGGAAGGGGTGGGGAGGTGGGGGGCCTGGAGAGCCAGCTGGGGTGCTGGCTGGGGGCATAGGACACCCGGCCCCACCCACACTCTGCTCCGTGATCTCCACCACCCCCAGCCAGCCACGGGGTTCCTGGTGGGCACAAGAAATGTCACCAGTCCTTCCCGAGTCTTGTATTCAAGATCCCAGCCTGGGGGTTGCAAAATGAACCCTGGGACCACTGTCCTGAGGGGCCTCCATGTTGTAAAAGGCAGTCAGATGCCCAGGATCTTTTGAAGAAACGGAAATGGCAAAGACTGAATAAAGATAATTCTTGTTGGTCATAAGAACTTCCCCCATGAAATCATCAAAATTAATCCACACCGCCCCCTGGTGGCCAAAAGGCTTCCCTCCCATGCAGGCTGGGGAAAGAGGTCCCTGGGAGCCAAAGGGACCATAGGAGGCAGAAATGGGTCCCAGCCTTTATGGAATCGGCTCAGAACGGGAGTCCAGGGACTGGGAAGGTGGCTTAGTGGTAGAGTGCTTGCCTTGCATGCATAAAGCCCTGGGTTCGATTCCTCAGTACCACATGCGCCGAAAAAGCCAGAAGTGGCGCTGTGGCTCAAGTGGTAGAGTGCTAGCCTTGAGCAAAAGAAGCTCAGGGGACAGTTTGAGCCTTTGGACCCGTACTGAATGAAGGACTAGCACGCATGCCTGGCTAGTGCCTTACCACTTGAGCCACAGTGGGAATTTCAGGTAGTGATTTTTCAATGTGCATTTTGTCTGAATGTGAATGATACACAGTGATTCAGGGCCCATCTGCCAGGCATCAATGGCTCACATCCATAATCCTAGCTGCTCAGGAGGCTGAGATTGGAGGATTGCAGTTTGAAGCCAGCCCAGGCAGACAAATCCCTGAGATTCTCATTTCCAATTCACCAGCAAAAGACTGAAAGTGGAGCTGTGTCTTCAAGGATAAAGCATCACTGCCAGTGAGTTTTAAGAGGAGAGCCAAGTGTTAGGGGCTCAGACCTGTAATCCTAGCTACTCAAGAAGCTGAGATCTGAGGGCCATGGTTCAAAACCAGCCTGGAAAGGAAAACCCATGTCCCTTTTACCTCCAAAGAACTCTTAAAAAACTGACGGGAGGGCCTGGGAAGGTTGCTCAGTGGTAGAGTGCTTGCCTAGCATGCATGAAACCCTGGGTTTGATTCCTTGGTACCACATACACAGAAAAAGCTGGAAGTGGCGCTGTGGCTCAAGTGGTAGAGCGCTAGCCATGAGCTGAAGAGCTGAGAGACAGCGCCCAGGCCCAGAGTTCAAGCCCCATGACCAGCAAAAAAAAAAAAAAAAAAGCATATGAGATGTAAAAGTTTGAGAGCTGTTCAAACAATTTCATCTCCACCTCTTCCTCTGCTGACTGCAACGGTCCTAGCATTTGATCTCTCTCAAAGTCTACTTACTTGAAACCTTTTTTGGTTTTCATTTCTGTATGTGTGCACGGGCTGGTCCTGGAGTTTGAATTCCAGGCCTGGGTACTATATCTAAATGGTTTCTAGTGGTTTATTATAGATAAGAGTCTCACAGACTTTCTTGCACTGGCTGGCTTTGAACCACGACTCTCAGATCTCAGCTTCCTGAGTAGCTAGGATTCCAGGCAGGAAGCCACCTGTACCCCAGCTCTTGAGATGTTTTTGTTTTTTTGTTTTTCCAAGTCGAAGAAAATCACAGGCCCAATGCTTCCCTTTCTGGATGAAGAACAATTTGAGACTCAGAAAGAAGAAGTGACACAGAAAGCAATCAGAAGTCACCGGATGCTGGATTCCTGATAGGAAGTTCTGGAAACTCCCAGCCTGCAAGCGAGCAAGCACCCAAGACCATTGCTTCAGCAAAAGCAGTTTGACTTTATTGTAGACTTGATTGGGCGCAGGCAATGGGGCGTCTGTAGGAGCTCCGTGGCTGAGTGGCACAGCCCATCCCAGATCTGTCTGGATGCTCCATCAAGCAGCCTAGGAGAGAGGAGAAGTTAGGTGGAGTAATGTCTCCCCCTGCTGTGAACATGGCAGCACTGCAGAGGTGGTGAAGGCTGCGGTGGAGACTGGGGGCAGGAGGCGGTGGCCAAGTGGGAAAGTCCAAAGTCCAGCCTGTAGCCTTGCAGGACCCTATCTACAGCCAATCACAGCCCAGGCCCTCTTCCGGAACACCCAAGGCTGCTAGGTAGCCTGTTAGCAGCATCTACTTTATGATAGAAAGGTAATGAAAAGGCCAGGCGGCGGTGGCTCACACCTGTCATCCTAGCTACTCAGGAGGCTGAGATCTAAGGATCACGGTTCAAAGCCAGCGCAAGCAGGAAAGTCCATGAGATTCTTAGCTCCAATAAACCACTAGAAAATAATCTGCAGATGACTAAAACCAACCAAAGCCACTCTGAGGGTTTCAAACTTCTATTTTCTTCTCTTATTTTCCCTCCTCTTCCTCCTCCTCCTTCTCTTTTCCTTCTTCTTCTTCCTCCTCCTCCTCCTTCCTCCTTCCTTCCTCTTCTTTTTTGGTTAGTCATGGAGCTTGAACTTGGGGCCTGGGCGCTGTCCCTGAGCTCTTTTGCTCAAGACTAGCACTCTACCACTTTGAGCTACAGTGCCATTTCCACTTTTCAGGTAGTTAATCGGAGATAAGAGTCTCACAGTCTTTCCTGCCTGAGTTGGCTTTGAACCATGATTCTCAAATCTCAGTCTCAGTCTCCTGAATAGCTAGGATTACAGATGTGAGCCACTGCTGTCCGGCCTTCTATTCTCTCTCTTTCCTTTTCTTTCTTTCTTTCTCTCCTTACCCCCCACCCCCACCCCGTGCTAATCCTAGGGCTTTTACTTAGAGCCTCAAACTCTTGCTTGGCTCTTTTTGCTGGTGCTCTTACCACTTGAGCTACAACTCCAATTCCAACTTTTTGCTGGCTAATGGTAGAGAGAACGTCACAGACTCTCCTATCTGGGCTAACTTCAAACCTCAGCTACTGCCCTCTTGAGTAGCTAGGATTCCAAGTGAGAGCCACCAACACCCAGCTAAATTACTTGTATTTATTTAGTTAGTTAAGTTCTTGGTCATGGGGCTTGAACTCTGGGCTTGGGCGCTGTGCCTGAGTTCTTCAGCTCATGGCAAGCACCTTACTACTTGAGCCACAGCACCACTTCTGGTTTTCTGGTGGTTAACTGGAGATAAGAGTCTCACAGAGTTTCCTGCCAGGGCTGGCTTTGAACCACGAACCCCAGATCTCAGCCTCCTGAGTAGCTAGGATTATAGGCATGAGCCACGGGCACCTGGCTATTTATTCTTAATTAGAGGGTACTCCATTGAAAAAACCTACCCAAATATTCCAAAATCTAGCAAGACTAAAACTCTCAAAGGCTTCTGGGCCTAGGAACTAGGGGAAGAGATACTCAGCCCACAGCTACCTTTAGTTCTTTGCCCAATTATAGCCAGAGCATCACGTACCTGCCCGCCGAAGCCCAACCTGCAGACCAAGATCCATGGTTGAGCTACTTGGGACCAAGATAGGACACAGCCTTTCCTGTTTTGTTCAGAGTCGCCAGCAGCGTGTCTGCACTGTGCTCAGAGTCAATGCTAACCTTCTTGTTGGGTAGGTCAATGTTAAACTCCACTCCTGTGGGAAGAGGAAATGGGCTTTGTGGGGGGGGGGGGGGAAGGGAGGAAGCAAAGACCCTCCCATTTACAGAAAGAAGCTCCTAAAATATCGTTCATGATCATCCCGCCCTATTCCTCAAGATCAAGGATTAGCAGACTTTCTGGTTACACCTAGGCTGTGTTCCATGTGTGTGTGTGTGTGTGTGTGTGTGTGTGTGTGTGTGTGTGTGTGTGTGTGTGTGTGTGTGTGTGTGTGTGTGTGTGTGTGTGTGTGTGTGTGTGTGTGTGTGTGTGTGTGTGTGTGTGTGTGTGTGTGTGTGTGTGTGTGTGTGTGTCTAGGGATTGAACCTAGGGACTCACACCTGACACACACTGACACTCAGATTTGTGTGTATATATTTTTGGTTTCATCTCATACATTCACTCATTTATTCATTTTTGTAAGACTGCTACTGAGGCTTGAACTCAGGGCCTAGGTGCTGTCCCTTAGCTTTTTTGCTTAAAGATAGCACTCTACCACTTGCGTCACCGCTCCACTTCTGGTTTTCTGGTGGCTCATTGGAGGTAAGAGTCTCATGGACTCTCTGTCTGGGCTGGCCTTGATCTGTGATCCTCAGATCTTAGGCTCCTGAGTAACTAGGATTACAGGCATGAGCCACTAGCACCTAGCTTTTTTTTCTTTTTTCTTTTTCTTTTGCTGGTTGTGGGGCCTGAACTCTGGGCCTGGGTGCTGTCCCTCAGCTCTTCAGCTCAAGGCAAGCGCTCTACCACTTGAGCCACAGCGCCACTTCTGGCTTTTTCTGCTTATGTGGTGCTGAGGAATCAAACCCAGGGCCTCGTGCATGCAAGGCAAGCGCTCTACCACGGAGCCACTTTTCCAGCCTTCCTTTTCCTTTTTGTTTTTGGGAGAGCTGAGGATGGAACTCAGAGCCTCTGCCTCCAGGCTGAGTTTCAATTTGGGAGCGTGCCCCGCACAAGCTCATAATGGACGTGTATTTTCCTACTGTAGCCAGGGGAGCCCGGCCTCCCAGAGAGAAGAGCGCAGAGTCACACGGCAAGCCAGCAGCCTTCTACCATTTCAGTTTCTTTCCAGGGCTAGGAGCCAGCCATTGACTCACTGTGGGACTCTTGTCAGTTCCCCTCTGGGGCATTGGTGTCAACAGTCTTCTTAGAGAGATGGAAAGTTCCATGCTGAGACTAATACAGGCACCATCTGAGAGTAGAGGTGTTAGCCTTAGCCTGGGTTTTATTGAGGTATTATTGTGTGTGTGTGTGTGTGTGTGTGTGTGTGTGTGTGTGTGTGTGTGTGTGTGTGTGTGTGTGTGTGTGTGTGTGTGTGTGTGTGTGTGTGTTGATAGGATTTGAACTCAGGGCCTGGGTGCCGTCCCTGAGCTTTTTCACTCAATTCTAGCACTTCTGGTTTCCTAGTGGTTAATTGCTCTGGGCTGGCTTCGAACTGTGATCCTCAGATCTCAGCCTCCTGAGTAGCTAGGATGACAGGCGTGTGCCCGGCTTTAAAGGAAAGAAAATCAAATCTGGTAAGATTGACTGAGCCCTGCCCCCCCCCCCAACTCTGATCTCAATTTAGTTGTTATATTATTGAGCCTATAGGGAATCAAATCTCAGCTTTCTTTGGTCCTCAGTTTCCCTGATGTACCTTGGGAACGGGCTGGGTGAGAATAATGATTTCCTGAGTACGTCCAAAAGAGGTGTTTTATGGCTGAGCACCAGTGGCTCATGCCTGTCATCCTAGCTATTCAAGAGGCTGAGTGCTGAGAGCTCTTATTTCCAATGAACCAGCTAAAAAAACTGGAAGTGGAGCTGGTGGCTCAGTGGTAGAGTGCTAGCTTTGAGTGAAAAAGCTAAAAGACAGTACCTGGGCCTTGAGTTTAAGCTCCAGTAATGGCACCAAATAATAAATAAATACAAGCAAGCTTCTCTTTCTTGGCCTCATGCATTCGAATATGACATCACTGCCCCTGTTCCCCCCCCCCCCCATACCCCACTCACCTCCCAGCTTGCTGAGAACTCGAGAAACAGCATCCGCACAGCCTCCGCAGGTCATGTCAACGGAGAATTCGTGTTTCTGAAAGACACCATGAATGAAGTCCTGTAGTGAGCCACACACTGGGCCTGGGCCACTCAGGGGGCAGAGACTGAGTAAGAACTCTTAGGGGGACCTGTTTCTGAATCCCAGTCTTCTCATCTAAAGGTTTCCATATTTCCGTGGTGGTATAGAGAGGGAATCTCCAGGAATCTTCAGCCAAGGGTGACATGTGGTTAATAATATCATCTAGGGCTGGGAAGGTGGCTCAGTGATAGAGCACTTGCCTTGCATGCATGAGGCCCTGGGTTCGATTCCTCAGCACCACATAAGCAGAAAAAGCCAGAAGCAGTGCTAGCCTTGAGCTGAAGAGCTGAGGGGCAGTGCCCAGGCCCAGAGTTCAGACCCCATGACCAAAATAATAATAATAATAATAATAATAATAATAATAATAGTAATAATAATATCATCTAGAAAGCTAACAAACTTTTTATTTTTTTTTTCTAGCTAAGTGCCAGTTGCTCATGCCTTTCATCCTAGCTACTCAGGAGGCTGAGATCTGAGGATTGCAGTTCGAAGCCAGCCCAGGCAGGAAAGTCTGTGAAACTCTTACCTCCAATGAACCATGAGAAAACTGGAAGTGGAGCTGTGTTTCAAGTGGTAGAGCCCGAGCCTTGAGCAAAAAGCTCAAGGACAGCACCCAGGCTCTAAGTTCAAACCCCAGTAATGGCACGTGCGCATGCGTGCGTGCATACACACACACAAGCGCACACACACACAAGCGCACACACACACACACACACACACAGAGTCGTTTCCAGTCCTGCCTTCAAAGGACTGATTCTTGAGCTGTGGGCTTTATATCAGGACCATAAAATACTATGACATGAGTAGGCCCCCAGGCTCAGCAGGACTGATCTTTCAAGCTCATTCATTCATTCATTCACTCACTTTGGGAAATACATTTTTGTACATGTTATAGACATTGTCTTGGAGAATAGAGTCCCAGAAGTGGAATTTTGTTTTAAAAAAAAATGTGTTTTGAGCCTGGTACCAGTGGCTCACGCCTGTAATCCTAGCTACTCAGGAGGCTGAGATCTGAGGATCGCAGTCTAAAGCCAGCCTGGGCAGGAAAGTCCATGAGACTCTTATCTCCAATAGACCACTAGAAAACTGGAAGTGGCGCTATGGTTCAAGTGGTAGAATGCTTACATTGATCTGAAGAACGCAGGGACAGTGCCCAAGCCCAGAGTTCAAGCCCCACAACCGACAAAAAAAAATGCATTTACTTCATTCTTTTAAGAATTATTAGCATGAGGCTGAGATCTGAGGATTGTAGTTCAAAGCCAGCCTGGGCAGGAAAGTCCATGAGACTCTTATTTCCAATTAACCACCAGAAAACCAGAAGTGGCACTGTGGCTCAAGTGGTAGAGCACTGGCCTTGAGCTGAAGAGCTGAGGGACAGCGCCCAGGCCCAGGGTTCAAGCCCCATGACCAACCAAAAAAAAAAAGAATTATTAGCATGAACCAGGTGCTGTTGGCTCACACCTGTAATCCTAGCTACTCAGGAGGCTGAAATCTGAGGATCATGATTCGAAGCTAGCCCAGGCAGAAGAGTTTGTGAAACACTCATCTCCAATTAACTACAAAAAGCCGAAAATGGAACTGTGGCTCAAGTAGAAGAGAGATAGCCTTGAGTAAAAAAGATATGGAGGGGCTGGGAAGGTGGCTCAGTGGTAGAGCGCTTGCCTTGCATGCCTGAGGCCCTGGGTTCAATTCCTCAGCACCACATAAGAAAAAAAGCCGGAAGTGGCGCTGTGGCTCAAGTGGTAGAGCGCTAGCCTTGAGCTGAAGAGCTGAGGGACAGCACCCAGGCCCAGAGTTCAGGCCCCACGACCGGACCCCCCCCCCCAAAAAAAAAAAGATATGGAGGAGTGTCCAGGCCTCGAGTTCAAGCTCTAGTACCAGAATCAAAAAATAAGCTAAACCTATTGCATATCAAATTCTCTTTATAGAATGTACCTAGCTCAAAATGGAAAAACCTCCCATTTAATTTATTGACTTCTTGTGCCATTCCTGGGGTTTGAAGTCTGTTTCTGAGCTTTATTTGCTCATGACTAGCACTCTGTTACTTAAACCACAGCTCTACCTCAGGCTTTTTGTGATGAAAGAGTCACAGACTTTTCCTGCCTTGGGCTGGCTTCGAACCTCAACCCTCAGATCTCAGGCTCTTAGGTAGTTAGGATGTCAGGAGTGAACCAGTGTCCAGCTATTTTATTTTCCTCCGGAGAACCATCCACAGTCTGTGAATAGGACTGAATAAGGATGTGAATGGAGGGATGGTATTTACCCCCAGGGAAATCTCTCTGGTTCTAGAACAGCAAAGTCCCCCCCCGCCCCCCAAATCCCTGACCCTCAGAAGACACTCTGAAAGGAAGGAACACCTGGTGAATGAGCCTGGCTTTTTTGCAGTCCAAAGATCTAAAGTCAACAGACAGTGCTGAACACAGGGTTGGCTTTCTCTCATGATCCATGCAACAGTGGTCAAAAGGCAGGAGGTTGACACAAGAAGGTCAACATTACAAGGCAGAGCTCTTCTCCCCCACCACGGAATTGCAGACTAAACTGAAGGGTGATAAAATGTCTGCCTAAGGTCTGGGAATGTGGCTTAGTGGCAGAGTGCTTGGCTAGCATGCATGAAGATCCGGGTTTGATTCCTCAGTACTACATGTACAGAAAAAGCAGAAGTGGCGCTGTGGCTCAAGTGGTAGAGTGCCAGCCTTGAGCAAAAGAAACTCGGAGACAATGCCCAGGCCTGGAAAAGAAACAAGGAATGAAGGGAGGGAGGGAGGGAGGGAGGGAGGAAGGAAGGAAGGAAGGGAGGAAGGGAGGAAGGAAGGAAGGAAGGGAGGGAGGGAGGGAGGGAGGGAGGGAGGGAGGGAGGGAAGAGAAGAGAAGGGAAGAAAAGAGCAGAGAAGAGAAGAGAAGAAAAGAAAAGAAAAGAAAAGAAAAGAAAAGAAAAGAAAAGAAAAGAAAAGGTCTGTTGAGAGGCAAAGTGATCCAAATCTTAACAGTTTTAGATTCCACTAGTATCCATCTGAGGATCCTGGTTCAAAACCAGCCTGGGCAGACAAATCTGAAAGGCTCCTATCTCCAGTGAATCAGCCAAAATAGAAGTGGAGCTGTGTTTCAAGTGGCAAGAATGCCAGCCTTAAGAAAAAAAAAAAAAAAAAAAGCATAGGAACAGTGCTCAGGTCCTGATTCCAAAATCTACTATCAACAGTATCTGTGCTATAGTTTTATAGACATTTTCCCCAGGTAATAGTTAACTACAGTCTTTTCTTCCTTTTTATTTGTAGGTCTCAGATCAGCACTCAAACTCAGTAACTGATGCTTTTGCCCATTGGCTAGTGCTTTACCAATTGAGTAATGCCTCTAACCCCTTAGATGACTATCTTGTCTTACAGGTGAGGAAATCAGGCACAGAGAGATGGAGTCACTTGCCTGAAGTCATCCAGTTGGCAAGCTAGGGCACAGATCTTTTTTTTTCCTGGTCCTGGGGCTTGAACCCTAGGGGGGCCTGTGTGCTGTCCCTGAGCTCTTCAGCTCAAGGCAAATGCTCTACCACTTGAGCCACAGTGCTACTTCCAATTTTCTAGTGGTTAATTGGAAATAAGAGTCTCATGGACTTTCCTGGCCAGGCTGGCTTTGAACCCTGATCCTCAGATCTCAGCCTCCTGGGTAGCTAGGATTACAGGCATGAGCTACCGGCACCCAACATAGGGCACAAATTTTTCAGGGAAATTCCCTGGGCTGTTGAGCTTTTGTCTGAAAGAAAAAAAAAGTCTTCTCAGGTAACAAACCTAACTCTTTCCTGTCTGGCTTTAAGGCTGTCCCTTCAAGAATTGTCTTCTTGCTTCTATTGTTGTTTGTGTGATGGACCAATGGTAGACCCCATTCCCACCATCTATGGCCCCAGAAGTGGAGAGGGGTCCCCAAGCTGCCTTTCCTTCACTGCTACATCCCTTCATCCCACAAAACCTGGTGATTGGGGCTGGGAAGGTGGCTCAGTGGTAGAGTGCTTGCCTTGCATGCATGAGGCCCTGGGTTCAACTCCTCAGCACCACATAAGCAGAAAAAAAGCCAGAAGTGGCACTGTGGCTCAAAGGGTAGAGCGCTTGCCTTGAGCTGAAGAGCAGAGGGACAGTGCCCAGGCCCAGAGTTCAGGCCTTATGACCAAACACCAAACCCCCCCCCCCCCACAAAACCTGGTGACCCAATCGCAGGATGATTCAACACTGCCAGAGGTGAACTGGCTCAACTGGTAGGGCTGAGTCTATGATTCTTTGTCCAAACTTGGGTTTCTCTTGAGGGCTTTTCCCTAGGGCCCCACACAAGACCTACAAGAAATGACACCTGATCCATTTAAAAAACTGTCAGATCCTCCAAAGACAGGCTGCTAAGACTCTAGGCACGTGGGGCATGCCTCTGGGGCCACACCAGGACACACAGTCGTGAACAAAGCACCCAGGAGGTAAGTGAACATTCCAGGACCCTAACCAGTTTCTCAGGAATGCAAATGGGACCAGGGCTCCCTCACAAGCTAGTAGGACGGGTTCTGACCACGGCTTATCCTGCCAAGATAAAGACTCTGACAACACGGATTCCCCAAATAAAATACTACCAATCAATTATTGACACTTCCCCCCCCTCTTTTTGTTTGTTTGGTTAGAAATATGGCATAAGTGGGGCATGGTGGTGCTCACCTGTATTCCCAGCAGTGGGGAGGTTGAGGTAGGAGAGGATCCAAGAGAGAATTCCAGGCTAGCCTAGACTACATAGCAAAATCCGATTTCACACAAAACAAACAACAAAAGGAAAACAATCACTATCCCCAAAGTCTACCAAAGGCCTTCATTTCTTTATCTAAGCAAAGAGCCTACATATAGTACAATGCCTGGCTGCAAAGATCAGCTAAAACCTGGTTCCCCCAAACTCTGCTGAGTTAGCTTTGGTTGAGTCAAGTTCCTGAGCCCCAAGTCGCCCTGGGCTCAGGGCTTCTTCAGCGGGAAAATGTTCTAGCTGGAAAGGTTTCGAAAGCACTGTCTCCAGTCAGTTTCCCAGCCATGAATGACTTGGAAGCGGGTCAGAGTGGGTAGGGGAAGTGCAAAAACCGGGGTGTGGGGTGCAAACTAAAAACCCCCGCCCTGTCCCCAAGAGGACATTGTGCACCTGTTCAGGGCCGCCCCACCGCTCTTCCAGGCCAGCCTTGGGGGTCTCAGTACCCCCCCCTTTGCAGGGAAGGTCTCCCCCACACCCTTCTCTCTCTCAAGGAAGTCCTGGTGGGGGGCTCAGCACCCCCTCCCTCTGTCAGCTCAGGGACGGCCTCGGGCATCTCAGAACCCCCTTCCCCCTCAGGGACGTCCTCGGGGGTCTCCGCACCCCTCTCTCTCAGGGACGGCCTGGGAGGGAGGACTCCGCACCCCTCTCTCTTTCAGGGACGGCCTGGGGGGATCCCCGCACCCCTCTCTCTCAGGGACGCCCTGGAGGGGTCCCCACACCCCTCTCTCTCAGGTTCGGCCTGGGGGGGTCCCCACACCCCTCTCTCTCAGGGACGGCCTGGGGGGGTCCCCGCACCCCTCCCCTCGCAGGGACGGCCTGGGGGGGGGTCCCCGCACCCCTCTCTCTCAGGGACGGCCTGGGGGGATCCCCACACCCCTCTCTCTCAGGGACGGCCTGGGGGAGTCCCCACACCCCTCTCTCTCAGGTTCGGCCTGGGGGGGTCCCCACACCCCTCTCTCTCAGGGACGGCCTGGGGGGGTCCCCGCACCCCTCCCCTCGCAGGGACGGCCTGGGGGGGTCCCCGCACCCCTCTCTCAGGGACGGCCTGGGGGGATCCCCGCACCCCCTCCCTCAGGGACGGCCTGGGGGGGTCTCCGCACCCCCCTCCCCTCGCAGGGACGGCCTGGGGGGATCCCAGCACCCCCTCTCTCAGGGACGGCCTGGGGGGGGGTCTCCGCACCCCCCTCCCCTCGCAGGGACGGCCTGGGGGGATCCCCGCACCCCCTCTCTCAGGGACGGCCTAGGGGGGGTCTCCGCACCCCTCCCCCTCAGGGACGGTCTGGGGGGGGTCCCCGCACCCCCTCTCTCAGGGACGGCCTGGGGGGGTCTCCGCACCCCTCCCCTCGCAGGGACGGCCTGGGGGGATCCCCGCACCCCCTCTCTCAGGGACGGCCTGGGGGGATCCCCGCACCCCTCCCCCTCAGGGACGGCCTGGGGGGTCTCCGCACCCCTCTCTCTCAGGGACGGCCTGGGGGGGTCTCCGCACCCCTCTCTCTCAGGGACGGCCTGGGGGGATCCCCGCACCCCTCCCCCTCAGGGACGGCCTGGGGGGGTCTCCGCACCCCCCTCCCCTCGCAGGGAAGGTTCGAGCTTTGCAATCGCCGCAGCCTTTCGCATGGAAGCTGAGGTTCCGGCACCGAAACCCGCTTTTGCGCCCGGTTTGCAGGAGGGCGAATCGTGAGCGGTTACGCCGGGGGATCACCAGCAGCTCTGGAGCTCGCCAGTGCCCCCGTAAGGGCACCATCGGGCCGGGCAGCGGTGCGCCCGGGACTGGGCCACTTACCGGCATGACGGAGGCGGCAGCGGCGGCGGCGGCGGCGGCGGCGGCGGCGGCGGCGGCAATGAAGGCGGCTCCTCCCCCCGACCAGAGCTGCACTTCCGGGAGCGCGCGCTGAGAAGCCCCGCCCCCGGAGGCGTGAGGACGCCGGCATCGTTAGGCCACGCCCCTCGGGAACACCCAGCTGCGTGTTAAACCCCGCCCCTCTGGGGGCCAATCTTTTATTAGGCCACGCCCCTCCCTCCATCACCCGCAGCGAGCCAGGCCCGGCTCCCGTAGAATGGCCTTAGACGAGGCCACGCCCACCCTCACGTAAAAGGCCACGTCCCCGCGGGCTGGCTTTTAGCTCCAAGCCACGCCCCCTCCTTCTGTGTTCCGCGTTGGGTTCCGCCCCCATCAACAGGCCTCTGGACAAAAGGCCACGCCCTTTCCGGGTCGGCTTGTGTGCTGGGCCCCGCCTCCATAAATGGCCCCGCCCCCTTCCGGCCACGTCTGCTGGCTCAGTTCCCTGGGCTGTTGACCATTTCTTAGGGTGTCTCCTGCGTGTCAGGCTTTGTGTTAGGGACGGCGAGGCCCAGGCACTGAGGAAAGACAGAGCCCAGCCTTCCTTAAAAGAACCATCTCTCTTTGTTCACTCAGGCCTGGGCAGGGTGCAGGTGATGCATTGGTGGGCTCCCAGGAAGCAGGTGATGATGCTGCAGTACAAAAAGCAGCCAGGTCCATGAACGATGACAGGGGTGATGTCGATCAAGGTGCATTGTTGTACAGCTACTTAAAGAGAATAATACCATTTAAAAGAAGCTGGGTCCTCAGGGCACAGGGGCACCCTAACTCCCACTGGAGCAGCTGGGGGACAGTTCTTGGGACAGAAGAGGGAGTAGAATGAAGTCTGGCTAATTGGGAGAGAGAAGCAGCAGAAAAAAAAAAAGCCTTGGGCAGCATGTGCAAAAGCCGGAAGAGAAGAATGAACATGAATTGGGAGGCAGAGATCATTCAGATTGGGATATTCATATTGAGCTTTAGGCAGACACACTTGACAGATGTTGGAATATGATGTGAGATCTGCCTGGTGACAGAACAGATAGATGGAGGCAGGATTGCTCTAGGACACAGACAGTTGAAAGCCCCAGAGAGAGCTTCAGACACACACACACACACACACACACACACACACACACACACACACACACCGGCAGCAGCAGCAGAGTGATTCTGTCCTTGGTTAATTCCTGCCAAAATCTTGCCAGGGTACTCAATCCAAATAGGTGTGTGTGTGTGTGTGTGTGTGCTAGTAGTAAGATTTGAACTCAGGGCCTGTGTGTGTGTGTGTGCGCGCGCACTAGTAGTAAGATTTGAACTCAGGGCCTGTGTGTGTGTGTGCGCTAGTAGTAAGATTTGAACTCAGGGCCTGTGTGTGTGTGTGTGTGTGTGTGTGTGTGTGTGTGTGTGCTAGTACTAAGATTTGAACTCAGGGCCTGGATGCTGTCCCTTAGCTTTTTCAATTAAGGTGGTACTGTACCACTTGAGCCACAGCTCCACTTCCAGCTTTTGGTAGTGAATTGGAGAGAAGAGTCTCATGCGTTTTCCTGTCACTGACTTCAAACTGTAATCCTCAGATCTCAGCCTCCTGAGTAGCTAGATTATAGGCCTTGCCTTATCAGACACCATAACCTGCTAGCACATTTGATCTGGAACTTGCAAGTCTCTGGAACTGAGAAATAAATCTGTATAATTTTTATAATTTATAAACTAATCAGCATGATTTTTTTTTTGTAGCAGCAGGCATAAACTTAGACACTGCACGAGATTGAGGAGTAGGGAAACTGTAACAGATCAATCACCAGTTCCTAAAATGTGCCTAGAAGTGATCTGTGTGCTTGGCTGGGAATGTGGTTTAGTGGTAAAGTGCTTATCTAGCATGCATGAAGCCATAGGTTCGATTGCTCAGTACCACATAAACAGAAAAAGCTGGAAATAGTGCTGTGGCTCAAGTAGTAGAGTGCTAGCCTTGAGCAAAAGAAGCTCAGAGACAGTGCCCACGCCCTGAGTTAAGCCCCAGGACTGGCAAGAGAGAGATACAGAGACACAGAGAGAGCAAGTGCTGTGTTACCTCTGTTCACCCCCTTTTGGTTAAAAAAAGCAGAACCCACAATCATTGCTATTTTAAGAGGAGGCAGCAGAGGTAGGTACCACTGATTCATGGTTTGAAGCCAGTTGGAGCAAGAAAGTCCATGAGACTTTCATCTTCAATTAACTACCAAAAAGAGCTGGAAGTGGAGCTGTGGCTCAAGTGGCAGAGCTCTAGTCTGAAGTGGAGGGAAAAAAGGTAAAGGATTGTACCCAGACCCTGAATTCAAGCCCCAGTACACTCTCTCTCTCTCTCTCTCTCTCTCTCTCTCTCTCTCTCTCTCACACACACACACACACACACACACACACACACACACACACACACACACACACACACGAGGTAAGCCAAGCTCTGGTGGCTCACACCTGTAATCATAGCTACTCAAGAAACTGAGATCTGGGCTGGGAAGGTGGCTCAGTGGTAGAGCGCTTGCCTTGCATGCTCGAGGTCCTGGGTTCGATTCCTCAGCCCCACATAAGCAAAAAGAAAAAAGCCGGAAGTGGTGCTGTGGCTCAAGTGGTAGAGTGTTAGCCTTGAGTTGAAGAGCTGAGGGACAGCGCCCAGGCCCAGAGTTCAGGACCCATGACCGGACCCCCCCCCCCAAAAAAAGAAAGAAACTGAGATCTGAGGATCGTGGTTCAAAGCCAGTGGGGACAGGAAATTCCATGAGACTCTTAATCTCCAATGAACCACCAGAAAACCAGAAGTGGAGCAGGGACTAAAAAGTCAAGTGTTAGCTTTGAGTAAAAGAGCTCAGGGACAGTGCCCAGGCCTTGAATTCAAGCCCCATGATTGATTTAAAACAGAGAGGCAGGAAAATGTGATAATCCTACTAGGTGCCCAGAACATCAATGTCAAGATCAGCATTAACAATGGTAATGAGACTTTCTTCAGACAAGCCACATGCTTTGGGGGCCACAACAACCCCTAGCATTATTTAATGGACTCCAGACATCACCGCAGAGGGTCAGATAGTTTGTCCTCTGGTCCTCTTATCTCTTCATTCATTTGAAACCCCCAGGGTTTCAAAGATGTGTTCAATGAGACAAGCCACACAAACCCATGTTCAATTCCTATTTCAGGAAGTTTGACTCCTTGAACCTCCTTTCTCCCCTGCAAATAAAGATAATTATCTGATCTAAGCCTGCAGCGGACCCTCATCAAATAGCTCAGTAACTGGTGTACACTAACTACTCAGAAAGTGCTCAGGGTTTTAAATCACTTTTTGTTGTTGTTGTTGGTTTTGGGGCTTGAACTCAGGACCTCAGTGGGTGCTATCCCTGAGTTCTTTTGCTCAAGGTTAGCACTCTATTACTTTGAGCCACAGTGTTACTTCTGGTTTTCTGGTTCATTGGCAGTATTAGTCTCATGGACTTTTCTGCCTAGACTGGCTTGGAAATGTGATCCTCATATCTCAGCCTCCGGAGTAGCTAGGATTACAGACATGAGCCATCAGTGCTTGACTTTTACTTTTTAAATTACAGAGTATACGAAAAGCTTCCTACTGTAAAGAACAAACAAACAAAACCCTCAAAACAATGTACATAAGTGAGAAATCCATTTAAGGGACTGGGACTTTGGCATACTGGTAGAGTGCTTGCCTAACATGCATGAAGCCATGGGTTTGATTCCATAGTACTACATACCCAGAGAAGGCCAAAAGTGGTGCTGTGGCAAAAGTGGTAGAGTGCTAGCCTTGAGCAAAAGAAGCTTAGGGACAGTGCCCAGGACTGGCAAAAGAAAAAAGAAAAAAAGAAGAGTCCCTTTAAGACCTTTCCATGACTCTTTCAGACAGCTTTGTATCTATCTACACATTTTTCTGCCAAAGGGCAAACTTGCTACAATTTAACTCGATCTTTCCAACTCTAGAATGGGTTGATACTTTGTTCCAAACTAGGTAAATGTTCACTGAAGCCAGAGGAGAGGTTTTGTCTTGTGGATCTTTCCTTCCCTCTTTCCTTCCTCTGCCCCCTCCTCTCTTGCCAGTCTTGGGGCTTAAACTCAGGGCCTGGGTGCTGTCCCTGAGCTTCTTTTGCTCAAGGCTAGCACTCTACCATTTGAGCCACAGCACCACTTCCTGATTTTTCTGTTTATCTGGTACTGAGGAATCAAACCCATGCATGCTAGGCAAGCACTCTACCACTAAGCCATATTCCCAGCCTTTTCTTCTCTCCTTACGTGGCCAGTTCTGGGGTTTCAATTCAGGTCCTTATATTCTTGCTCTTTTCTTTTTTCCTAGTGAAGGTGGTGTTCTACTAATTGAGCTACAGCTCCACTTCTGGCTTTTTGCTGGCTAACTGGAGATAAGAATCTTCCATGCTTTCCTGACCCAACTGGCTTCGAATCTCAATCCTCAGATCTCAGGCTTCTGAGTAGCTAGGATGACAGGTGTGAGCTGCTAGGGCCAGCTTCTGGTTGTTTTTTTTTGGGTCCGGTTGTGGGGCCTGAACTCTGGGCCTGGGCGCTGTCCCTCAGCTCTTCAGCTCAAGGCTAGCGCTCTACCACTTGAGCCACAGTGCCACTTCCGGCTTTTTGCTTATGCGGTGCTGAGGAATCGAACCCAGGGCCTCATGCATGCAAGGCAAGCACTCTACCACTGAGCCACCTTCCCAGCCCCAGCTTCTGGTTTGTTTTAAAGATCAAAATTCCATTTTGCAATTCCTCCTATCACCCTTAATATCTGTAATTAACATCATTAAAAAAAAAAACAGCCAGGCACTAGTGGCTCATGCCTATAATCTTAGCTACTTAGGATGCTGAGATCTGAGGACCGTGGTTCAAAGCCAGCCTGGCCAGGAAAGTCCATGAGACTCTTTATTTCCCATTAACCACCAGAAAACCAGAAGTGGCGCTGTGGCTCAAGTGGGTGGAATGTTAGCTTTGAGCACAAATGCTCCTCTGGAACAGTGCTCAGGCCTGAGTTTAAGCCCCAGGACTGGCACCAAGAAAACCCCTCAAAAATAAATCCTAAATACCAAAAGGGCATGGGAAGAAAAGTGAGGCTTAATGATGACCCTTAGTCATCATTAAGGGTTTCTTGTAATCACTTCTGGAGAGGAACTTGAGTGCTTAGAGCCAAGAGCCCACAGGAAGCTGGGCACCAGTGGCGCACACCTATAATCCAGTTACTTAGGAGGCTGAGATGTTAGGAACAAGGTTTGAATCCAATGTGGGCAGGAAAGAGATTGTGAGACTCTTATCTCCAATTAACCAGCAAAATAGCTAGAAATGGAGCTGCCGCTCAAGTGGTAGAGTGCCAGCCTTGAGCTAAGACATAGTGCCTAGGGCTGGGAATGTGGCTTAGTGGTAGATCAGTTGCCTAGCATGCATGAAGCCCTGGGTTCCATTCCTCAGTACCACATACACAGAAAACGCCATAGTGGCGCTATGCCTCAAGTGGTAGAGTGCAAGCTATAAAAAAAAAAAAAAAAAAAAAAAAAAAAAAAAAAAAAAAAACAGCAGAGCAAGAGTTGGAGGAACTGATTTCAAATCCCAACACTAGTACACATATATACACCCACATATTTAAAAAAGTCTGTGAGACTCTTTTTTCCAATTAACCACTAGAAGACCGGAGGTGACACTGTGGCTCAAGTGTTAGAGCGCTAGCCTTGAACTGAAGAGCACAGGGACAGCGCCCAGGCCCAGAGTTCAAGCCCCACAACCGACCAAAAAAAAAAATATATATATATATCATAAATGAACCCCATTGATAACTGTTAAAACAAGACAGAGTAATAAAATCCTGTGAATATATACAAGTATGTAAAGATCATGATGAAACTCCTTAGTACAATTAACTTCGGCTAATAGTGTGTATGTGTGTGCTGGTGCTGGGGATTGAACTCAGGGTCTTGAATCTCGATCCTCAAATCTTAGCCTCCGGAGTAGCTGGGAGCCACTGGGATCTGACTCTGTATATTTAAAAAAAGTAAACAAACAATTCCACCCCCCAAAAAAAAAAACCCAACCCCCCCACCAACTTTACATTTTTCTGGTAAAAACCAATGGCAAATGTCTTGCTCTGCCTTTAAAAAACCACAGCAAAGGGGCTAGGAAGGTGGCTCAGTGGTAGAGTGCTTGCCTTGCATGCATGAGGCCCTGGGTCCGATTCCTCAGCACCACATAAGCCAGAAGTGGTGCTGTGGCTCAAGTGGTAGAGCGCTAGCCTTGAGCCGAAGAGCTGAGGGACAGCGCCCAGGCTCAGAGTTCAGGCCCCAATACCGTCAAAAAAAAAAAAAAACCTAAAACAAAACCAAAAACCACAGCAAACACCTGCCAGTGAGTCTCCACGGCACTCAGACCGAAGTCCAAGTTCCTTGGCTAGGCTAAGATGATTTCTGCAGGTTCCATCTGCAAAGTTTGCTGGCAAACTTTGGTTGACTTCTGCTCCTGGGGCTTACAGCTGACATCTTTTCCCGGGGTTGAGGAGTTCAGGGCCTTCACACCTGTAATCCTAGCCACTCAGGAGGCTGAGATCTGAGGATCGAGGTTCAAAACCTGCCTGGGCAGTCACATCTGTGAGACTATCCCTAATGAACCACTACAAAAACCAGAGGAGCTTTGGCCAGGGGAACTGTAGCTCAAATGGTAGAGAGCTAGCCAGAGAGAGAGAGAGAGAGAGAGAGAGAACCATCAGGACCCCCCTCCTCTTTCCCTCCCTCTCCTTCTCCCTCTCTCTCAAGACACAGAATCAATGGAGGCCTGTCTGGCCTAACAGGTACCCAAAAGCCATCCCAATAGAAAACTCCTACCATGACCAATAGAGATCTGGCGTCCTGGGGTGGGAGGGATGGATCTTTGGGATGTCCAGCTACAAGGTGAGATGAGGGTACCTTGGACAGGTGTAACAACCCCGCCACAGGCACACCCACAGCCAATCAGACCAGGGGCCGGACCCAAGTGGCCCCTGCCCAGGGTGCTGCGCAGGCGCACTCGCGTGGAGGTGGGTGGGTGGGTGGGTGGGTGGGGGGGCGGGCAGTGGGATTCCCAGCTTCCTGATTAAGGAGAATGAAATCACCAGGGGGAAAGGAGAACTTCCACGCTAACACCCACAGGCCAATCTTCGCGCCACTCCGCAGGGCTCAGCACCAACTCCACGTGATCCCCCCACCCCCCCCAGATGCTCAGCTTCTAGAGCTTTCCTTCTGCATTGCTGCTGACTAATGCCAGGCGCTTAGCCATAGGGATCTGGGAGAAGGCAGGGCGATTAAAAAGTTGTAATAAGAGAAAATGAAAAAAACACAACAGAACTGGGAAACTTTGCTACTTGTTCCTCTCCCCCCCCCAAAAAAAAAAAAAAGTGTGCAGGGAAGATAAGATCGGGGGAATCCTCAGGGGCCCGGATTCAACGAAATGAGCTCAAGAATGGGAAAAAGGACCGAAATCCAAGCCCGGAGGACTTCCCAACCGCCCCCGGAGGGCACAGCAGCCCCGGGGCTCTGTCTTTGGAGCGCTCCGACCCCGCCTCCCCGGCCACACGTCAATCAGCCGCTTTCAGCGTTACGATTGGCCCTGGACTTCCTAGGTTTTTTTCCCCTTCCCGCCCCCGCGCCCGCCTTCTACTTGCTTGGGGTTTACTTCCCCAAAGTACACGGGCCCCACCTTGTGGAGCAACCGCTCCCGCATGGGAACTAGATCTCCGCCCAGAGGAAGAGATCTGAACCAATGGGATAAGCCCTTTGCAGTTATTGGTTATCAGGGGTATCGGTCGAAGAAGGTCCCACCGTCTCGTCCAGTATTCCTCCGAGCTATTGGACGTGCCGCATGCCAATCTTCTATAGGGAAGCGCGAGCTCTACGTTCTCATAGGGGGGTGTGGAAGCCAATCAAGAGCCACACCTTTATCTGGCGGCTCTATCCAATGGCCGTTCGAAGAGCTCCAAGGACGCAGTCGGGATTGGTCCCGGCCTTGCTTGACCTGGCCGCAGCAAGTTCGGTTGCGCCGCGGCTATATAGACCGGTGGCGGAGCACGCGTGTGTGCGGACGCACTTGCGTGAGCGATTCCTGCCGCCTTCGCCGCTGCTGTGGAGCAAAAGCTTGTTCCTCTCCCGCTCAGCCGCGTAGGTACGCCGTGGGTGGGGGCGAGGGCGGGCGGGCGGGCGGGGCGGGGCAGGGGTGGGCCCCGGGAGGACGACGACGGCGGCGGCGGCGACGAGTTGGGGCAATCGTGAGACCCGGAGTCCGAGGAGTGGCCACGCGAGCCGCGCGTCCCCTCCCCCCATCCCGCTCCCCCCCCCCCCACTTCCACCCAACGGCCGCCGGGACGCGCGCGCGCACACGCGCACACGCACACGCTCCGCCACCCCGGGTGCGCGCGCGCGCCCGCCCGCGTGCACGGCGGGGGCGCGAAGCGCGCGTTCAACGGCCACGCGGGGCGGGCGGGCGCGAGCGAGCCTGGGCCTCTCTGCCCACCGGCTCCCCCCCCCCCTACACCACAGGGAGCGGGGGGGGTTCCCCGCTCCTCCCCAGGCTATCCCGGGGTGAGGGCGGGGGGGGGTCCTCGCGCTGTCCGCCCCCCCCCCCCCCTTGCACACCTCGCCACGCGCCGGGGAAGTCTTCCCTTCCTTGTCCCTGCGGAGGGAGGGCGGGGTGGGGTGACCCGCGATCGGGAGGGAGCTGGAGGGGGGGGTGCAGGGCGGCGGGGTGGGGGACACCATGGTGACTCTGGAGCGTGCAAAGCAGAAGTGCAGCGCTGCTCCCCCGCTCCCGGGGCCGGGGCGAAAGGAAGTTGAGCGTGCGCCCGGCATGGGGGGACCTGGTGACAGGGGGGCGCTCAGGCCTCTCCCCCCGCCCCACTCCGGCGTGCACACGGCCCGGGCAGGTGTCAGGATCTGCCATCCACCCCCCCCCACCCCACCCCGGTCCCCCCGATCGTGTTTTATCCGGTGCGCCAAGCGCTCCCCGTGGGGCTGCAGGACACAGGACATCCACCCTCCCCACCCCCCCCATCCCCGGGTCCCTGGGGTCGGGGGGCAGCCGCAGGCCCCTCCTCGCCCCCCCCATGTGTGCAGGCTGCTTGGGTGGGGGGGGGGGGCTTGTATTTCCCGCGGATCATTTTCTGGGCTTCCGAGGCGGCCGAGGGCGGGCGCGGGGGGATCGGGGGGTGGGGGGCCGGGGCCGGGGGCCGGGGGGGGGGCGGCGGGCGGAGAAGGAAGAAAAACCACGTGGAGGAGGAGAAGATGAGCAAGTGTAACGGAACCTCCTCCCCAGGTTTGAAGCTCACCACCCGGGGCGGGGCGGGGCGGGGCGGGGGGTTCCCGCCAGCAGGAAGTTAGGCGGGTTTCCTTTTTCTTTTTAGGGTCTGGATCTCCAGCACTGATTTCTAGTCATCCTCATCTTCTTCCCTCCCCCAATGTAAAAAACATTAAAAAAAAAAAACCGACTCCGACTTTTGGAGAAAGATCTTGGGGAGTTGCTTTTCCACCTGCGGCGCTGGTTCTGGTCCCCGGCAGGCAGTCTGGGCTGACTTTGAATGGGAGGCTCGCTCCTCCTCACTTAGAGGTTAGAGGACGCTTGGTGGGGGGGATTTTTTTCTTTTTTCTGGAAAGCACCCTTAACCTCCGCGAGGACAAGTCCGCTCACATTCAGTTCATTTGTTTGGTTACTTTATTTTATTCTAGCATTTGCCCTCCTGCATCGCGTGTCTACGGTACACAGTGATAATCTTGCTAACTTGCCCTCAGGGTGTTTGTGCTTGCTTTTCTAGCATAAACTCAACCCATTTTAGAGTATTTGAAAACCCAGGGCACCTCTTAGCTTTGTCAAGTAAGTGGCTGTAGTTTGGTAGATACATACAGCTACATTTGTGGTCACGACATCACAGTTGTTTCTACTTCAGACCACAGAAAGTTTTGAGACTAGCTTTGGCTAAATTTCCTTTAATGAGAGTTTTCAATCTGTTTTGTTGTTTTGAGACAAGGTCTCACTTTGTAGCGCAGGCTGGGATTATAGGCATGTAATACCACACCCAACTTTTTCTTTGTCTCTTTTCCCTCCCTTCCTTCCTTCATTTCTTCCTTCCTTCTTCCTCCTACTTCCTTGTGTCCCTCCCTCTTCCTTTCCTCTTTTAACAAATTTTTATCTATGGTAGTGTACGGATGTTCTTTAGGATTATTTTTTTTTCTAGAGGCAAAGTAATGCATATCGTCCTTCAATTTCCTCAGTTTTTAATTTTTAAAATATTTTTGTTAACCAAGTACTTTCTCTTATTGCTAGAAGGTAGCAAATACGTAAAGGATCAAAATATTGTAAGTTTTTTACCATTGTTGGTATTGTCATAAATATAGTTTGCTTTAGAATATAACATTGTTTTACACGCAGCTGGGCCTGTGTTGCTGTTGTGGTTAACCTGTATTTTGAAGTAGGTTAATGTGACCTACTTTCAACTATTAGGTCCAGCTAACTATTACTGCTGGGGGTAAAAGAGATCAGAATTCAGTTACCCATGGAAGGGAATTTTTTTTTAAATTTTCATCTCACTTTCAGCTATGAAAAAGTTGTGTGCAGTGTCTGGCTTCAGGAAAATGTTTTGTCTGCAGGGCAAGACTACTAACGTGATGATTTCACAGGTTGGCACCTCCGCTGAGCACGGGTGCACTCATTTGTCACAAGAGAGTGAACTTGGAAGCAAACTAGGGTAAAAGGACTCTTGGGCCTTCCTACTTCCCTAACCAGCCATAAGATGACTTGTTGGGTTGAGTCCTTTCAATCTGAGTGAACAGGTAGATGCAAAGGAAGGCACGTCTTTGTTGAACTCATTCAGCTTACTGTTCCCAGGAACATGAGATTTTGGTAATGGGTGTTCTTGACCTACTTGAAAGCAATGCTTTACTTTTTTTTTTGTCATTTACATTTTCAATTTCTGTGCAACTTTTAACACTTAGTAAAGGGCTAGCTGGACACTTGTGGCCCATGTGTATCATCCTAGCTACACCAGGAGGCTGACATCTGAGGATTGTGGTTCAAAGCTAGCCTGGGCAGGAAAATCCATGACTCATATCTCTTAGAAAATGGGAAGTAGGCCGGGCGCTGGTGGCTCACGCCTGTAATCCTAGCTATTCAGGAGGCTGAGATCTGAGGATCGCGGTTCAAAGCCAGCCCGGGCAGGAGAGACCGTGAGACTCCTATCTCCAATAAACCACCAGAAAACCGGAAGTGGCGCTGTAGCTCAAGTGGTAGAGCGCTCGCCTTGAGCTGAAGAGCTGAGGGACAGCGCCCAGGCCCAGAGTTCAAGCCCCACGACCGACAAAAAAAAAAAAAAAGAAAAAAAAGAAAATGGGAAGTAGAGCTGTGGCTCAAAGTGGTAGAGCACTCGCCTTGAGCAAAAGGGTTCAGGGACACACCCAGGCCCTGAGTTCAAGCTCCATGACTGACCCCCTAACCTCCCAACAAAAAAAAGTAAAGAGGTAACCGAAGGGCTGAATTTGGGGCTAAATTAACTTTCATCTTTTGCCAGTTTGTGTTTATTTTTCTATGCCAATACTGGGGCTTGATCTCAGGGCCTGCTTGCTGTCCCTTAGCTTTTTTCTTTTGCTCAAAGCTGGTGCTCTACTGTGTTGAGCCATGGCTCTACCCACTTTCTGCTTGTAAATTGGCAATAGGAGTCTTACCGATTTCCTTGCCTGCCTGGTTTCTAATTGCTATTCTCTGATCTCAGCTTCCTAAGTAGCTAGGATTACAGCTGTGAGCCTTTGCACCCTTTTTGCCAGTTTAATAAAACTGAGCTTTCTGTCTTTAACATTTTGCAAATGGATTGACTTTTTAAAAAAAGATTACAGAATTCAAATAATTTTGTATCTGTTCTTCCTGTAAATTGTATTATGCCTTTTGATTGCCTTGGACAGAACTATTACTGACTTTACAAAGGCTGTAGTGCTGAGTAGACAAGGCAAGACCAGTAAATCCCTCCCCCCACCGGGTCCCCACGAGAGGGAGAGACCTGTACTGCCCTTCCAAACTCTGGAGTTAAATTTAGACTCAGCAACTGTAATCCCACTGGTAGTGTTCACACTGGCAGCTAACTAGGCTTGTATTTTTATATCTCAGGAAAGGTTAAGATTTTTGTTGTTGTTGTCGTTGGTCGTGGGGCTTGAACTCAGGGTCTGGGCGCTGTCCCTGAGCTCTTCAGCCCAAAGCGAGTGCTCTGTCACTTGAGCCACAGTACCACTTCCGCTTTTCTGATAGTTATTTGGAGATCAGAGACTCAACGGACTTTCCTGCCTGGGCTGGCTTTGAATAGTGATCCTAAGATCTCAGCCTCCTGAGTAGCTAGGATTACAGGCATGAGCCACCAGTGCCCAGCTAAGATTTTTTTTTTTAATTATTATTATTTTTTTTGGTGGTTCTAGGATTTGAATTCGGAGCCTCTATCTGCTAGGCAGTGCTGTACCACATGATCCCATGTATCTAGTCTTAGTTTTTTTTTTTGTTTTTTTTTAAAGTAATTTATTTTTTGGGCGGTCATGGGGCCTGAACTCTGGGCCTGGGCGCTGTCCCTGAGCTCTTCAGCTCAAGGCGAACGCTCTACCACTTGAGCCACAGCACCACTTCCAGCTTTTTCTGCTTATGTGGTGCTGAGGAATCGAACCCAGGGCCTCATGCATGCGAGATAAGCACTATACTGCTGAGCCACCTTCCCAGCCCAATATGTTAAAAATTTTAGCTGAGTACCAGTGGCTCACGCCTATAATCCTAGCTACTCAGGAGGCTGAGATCTGGGGATCACGGTTCAAAGCCAGCCTGGGCAGGAAAGTCCATGAAACGCTTATCTCCAATAAACCACCAGAAAACCGGAAGTGGCACTGTGGCTCAAGTGGTAGAGCGCTCACCTTGAGCTGAAGAGCTAGAGCTGAGGGACAGCACTCAGGCCCAAAGTTCGAGCCCCACGACCGACAAAAAGTTTAAAGACATGTTGTGCCAGTACTGGGGCTTGAACTCAGGGCCAAAGCATTTTTCGCTAGCTCTTTTTTACTCCAACCTAGCACTCTACTCTCTGACCTACAGCTTCACTTTGAACTTTTTGTTTGAGATAAAGAGTCTACTCTCTGAGCTACAGCTTCACTTTCAACTTTTTGTTGGAGATAAAGAGTCCGGACTTTTCCTGGTTAGCTTGAAACCTGGATACTTGCATCTCAGCCTCGGGCATAGCATAGCTGCAGTTACAGGTATGAGCCACCAAACTAGCTTTGGGCTTGAGTGATTTTTTTTTTTTTTTTTTTAAAGAAGAATGAATTTGAATTGCTGCTAGCCGGGTGGTAGGGTTAAGAGCTCAGTATAATCTGCACTAGAAATTTGTTTATATTATAAAGCAGAATGAAGTATAGAAAAATATTCTTTCACAAGCTGTTGCCTATTAGATCAAGTCTTTAGTGCTTTTCAATGTATTTGCTGTGTTTTAGGCAGTGAATAAGAAGTAAAGAGTAAAAGGAGAGTCAGAAATCTGGCTTCTTGGGCTGGGAATGTGGCTCAGGGGTAGAGTGCTTGCCTAGCATGCATGAAGCCCTGAGTTCAGTTCCTCAGTATCACAGACACAGAAAAAGCTGGTAGTGGTGCCGTGGCTCAAGTGGTAGAGTTCTAGCCTTGAGCAAAAAGAAGCTCAGGGACAGTGCCCAGGCCCTGGGTTCAATCCCCTCCAGGAATGGCAAAAGAAAAAAAAAAATCTGCCTTCTTGGATGGAACACACCTTGTTTCTTAGGAATTATTTTGGCTGGTATGTATCATAGTAAATTTGTATAGACCTTTGCTTATTTTAATTGCTTTTTCTTTTGGTGCTAGAGATTATATACCCAGGACTTAAGCACCTGTTCTACTGTAAAACAATCTCAGCCAGTTTGTGTATTTTAGAAATGTTGCACAAATTTTGGTCATTCTCATGTTTTTATACAAGAAAGCTGAAACTGTAAAACCTGACTAGTTGTCTAACCTTTCTAGGTAAAGTGTGTAGGGCTGAATGGGATACAGGGGGCCAGCTATTTATTTCATTATTGAAAAGACTTAGGATGCTGTTACCAGTGGCTCATGACTATAATCCTGGCTACTCAGGGGGCTGAGATCTGAGGATTCTTTTTTTTTTTTGAACTCTAGGCTTGCGTGTGCTGCCTGTCAGCTCTTCAGCTCAAGGCAATTGCTCTACCACTTGAGCCACAGCACCACTTGCAGTTTTCTGATGGTAATTGGAGATTAGTCTCATGGACTTTCCTGTCTGGGGTTGGCTTTGAACCGAGATACTCAGCTCTCAAACCTCCTGAGTAGCTAGGATTACAGGTGTGAGCTACTGGTGCCTGGCAAGGATTCTGTTTGGAACCCAGTCCCGGGCAGGAAAGTCTGTGAGACTCTTTGTGTCCCTATTAAAACCGCCAAATGTTGGAAGTAGAAGTGTGGCTCAAGCTATGGAGTGGGAGCCTTGAGTGGGGAAAGCTAAGAGAGCACTGAGTTTGAGTCCCAGTGTGCTTATGAACACCCACCGACCTACCTGTCCCTTTAGAATCTGGAAGGTCTTCTAGCTTCAGGCTTTCACTTCCCTCATGTAAGCCAGAGTTTCTGCCTTAAGTTCATCTTTGGGATCTAAAGGACAGGCAATGGTTAAGTGTAGGGGGTTTATAGAGGAGCTTTTGACAGTTGAACCCTAAACCTAAAGCTTGTCCTGCTACTTGAGCAACACTCCTTTGCCTGTCTTTTGTCTCCATCAGAAAAACCCAGTATTTTTTCCTGCATTCTGAACCTAACTAGGTTTGGTACCTTCCCCCCTTCCCAGGGCTGGCCCAAGGCCTTGCTCATGCCAGGCAAGCACTACCCTTCTGTCCCAGGCCAGAGGGTAGAGACAGCTTTTGGTATGTAGCTCATTCTGCTTCTGCCTAGCCACAGGGAGTCTTGGGATTACAGACATGTGCCACCAGGCCTGCTTAACTGACTAGTTTGTAGTGTAGTGGGGAAGGGCTATTTAGAAGAAGAATGAATGAAGGTAGCTTTTTCTTTCTTTCTTTTTTTTTTAAGATAGGTAATTATTTTTGAAAAATTTTAGGTTTATGGAAGGTATAACACAAATAGGTCTTAGGTAAAAATTGCCCAGCTTTGCTAATATTAACATCTTAGATAATCATGCTTGAAATTAACATTTGCAAAATCTTGTTAACCATGCATTTTCTTTGAGGATTTCACACACACACACACACACACACACACACACACACACACACACACACACACACACACACACACACACACACACACACACACACACACACACACACACACACACACACACACACACACACACACACACACACACACACACACACACACACACACACACACACACACACACCGTGTTTGTTTTTTTGTTGCTGTTCCTGGGGCTTGAACTCAGAGCCTGGGCACTGTTCCTGAGATTCTTTTTCTCAAGGCTAGGGCTCTACCACTTGAGCCACACTGCCACTTCTGGCTTTTTCTGGGTCTGTGGACTTTTCCTGCCCAGGCTGGCTTCAAACTGAGATCCTCAGATCTCAGCCTCCTGAGTAGCTAGGATTTCAGGTGTTAGTTAGGTTTTTCTAGAAATGTTTATTCTCTTCTGATCCTCCAGAATTAGCCCTCTCATCCATGAGTTTCTTTATGACTTTGGTTCATGGTTGTCATTTGGGATTGTCCTATGATTAGAGCTAGACTGTGCTTTGGGGGAAAGTAACCACAAATGACATAACCTTATCACATTATACCATGAGCTCTACATAGTTAGATTAACCTAGATTATGTGGCTAACATAGCATCTTGTCTAGTCTTCTGTTCATTAGAGGGTAGGCATTAAGTCATGCGCATAGTTGGAGGGAGGAATGTTTTTTTTTTTTTTTTTTGGTTGGTCGTGGGGCTTGAACTCTGGGCCTGGGCAGCACTGTCCCTCAGCTCTTCAGCTCAAGGCTAGCGCTCTACCACTTGAGCTACAGCGCCACTTTTGGTTTTCTGGTGGTTTATTGGAGATAGGAGTCTCACGGACTCTCCTGCCCGGGCTGGCTTTGAACCGCGATCCTCGGATCTCAGTCTCCTGAGTTTCCAGGGTTACAGGTGTGAGTCACTGGCGCCCAGATGTTGCCTTTTCTGTATCAATTAATAGCTACTTGAAGTTTGTATTCTATTTGGCCTGACCCAGGCCTAGAATCAACATTCTCCAAGGAGCAGTCAGGAGTATTTTGAAAGGAGGGTCACAAGTGGCAAATGAGAAGTTTGGGAATTAGATTGATAATGACTACTCCTCTTGTTCTGAATAGACAAAAGTGTAAAGAACTAGGGTTTCAAATACTTGCATATATAATATTACCTTGAAGTAAAATCTGACAGCTTAATATATACTCAGTGTATACTCTACACTTACTGTAGATTTTTCTTGGTGTGGGGGGGGGTGTGCCTGTGTGCATGCACTCTAGCTTTTATCCTCGAGGCTGGTGCTCTATCACTTGGGCCACACTGCCACTTCTGCCTTTTTGCTGGCTTATATGAATTAAGAGTCTTAGACTTTTCTGCCTGTGCTGGCTTTGAACTTGAGCCAGGATTATGGATAGGACCCCCCTGTTGTTTTTTTTTTTTTTAATATATATTGTAAAAACACCAAGAACACATGAATATCATTGTACTCAGAATTGAGAAAAACTTTATATTGCTTTTTGGAGTTTAAGACTTTTTTCCACTTCTCCCCTTTCTCCCATCCACTGAGATCTTTATTGTATCTTTCTAGGCTCTTGCATTTGCCGGGGTGAATTATGTATATGCGTATATAAGTGTGTATATATATATATATGTATATATATATTCACACTCTTTTGTGTTTCTCTATTTCTTGTGGGCTCCTCTCTTCTAGAGAATCCATGGTATTTCTGTTGCTGTAGATTCATTTGTATTTTCTAGAACTATTATGAAAAGAACCTTACAGTATGTGTCCTCTTGACCCTTTTTATTGCTCATTATTGGCCTACTGTGTACACAGCACAACTTGTCTCTTCATGCATTGCTGGATATTTGGTGGTGGTTCTTTTTTTTTTGCGGGGGGGGGGAGATGGTTATTACAATGAATGTTATGTATATAAGTTTTTATAGGCAGTCGGCTTTTTCTGTGGTGCTGGGGGATGGAGCCCAGGGCTGGTAGGGTGCCATTTTTCCTACCCTTCAGTCTACCCCTAGCCCTATGGATTTTATGTAATTAGTAATGGCACTTTATATTGAATTTTTTTTGAAGTGTCTTCAAACCTTTTGTTCTTATTTGATCCATTTCCTCTCTATAGACCATGGAATCTGTATTGTGCTTATATGTATATGTGCTTATATGTGTGTGTGTATATACATATATATATATATATATGTATGTATGTGTTATATATATAGTGCTTATATGTGGGCCAGGGTCTCCTCAGACCCTCCTGAATGCAGGGATTGCAGGCGTGTGTCACTATCTCCTCCCTAGGAGATGTGCTTTTGGCATATGTAAAGTTCTTACTTAGTGTCACAATTTTGTGTTTTGAGACAATCCCTCTAGCCCAAGCTGGCCTTGACCTCCATCCTTCCGTGTGATTACAGGTGGGTGCGGGTCACTGCTCTTGTCACATAGATGGTATGAGGTGGCTTCTTTTCTCGAATGTGTATATATATGTGCAGTTCTATCATGAGTTGTGGATCTGTGTACCACTGAACATTGTAGTACTTTGTCTGGTTGGGAATTAGTTGTCCATTTATGTGTGGGTATGTTTGTGAACTGTAAGAAGTTTCACCTATCCATTTGTCTGTTTTTTTTTTGGTTGTTTTGTTTTTGGTGGTGATTTTTTTTGTCCGTCGTGGGGCTTGAACTCTGGGCTTGGGCGCTGTCCCTTCAGCTCAAGACGAGTGCTCTACCGCTTGAGCCACAGCGCCACTTCCAGTTTTCTGGTGGTTTATTGGAGATAAGAGTCTCATGGATTTTTCCTGCCTGGGCTGGGTTTGAACTGTGATCCTCACATCTCAGCCTCCTGAGGAGCTAGGATTATAGGCGTGAGCTACTGGCACCTGGCTCATTTGTCTGTTTTTATGTCCAGCTTTGTCAAACATTGGCATATGTGTCTGGGTAGGGCCTGGCACTGCTTTGCATGTACTAAAATACTTTGTGCCACATTTCAGGTGATTACATAGTACATATTTGGTTTTTTAAAAAACTTAATTTTAGTATGCTTTTCCTGTGCTGGTACCGGGGCTTGAACTCAGGATCTTATGCTTTTGTTAGACCTTTTTGCTTACAACTGGACTTTACCATTTGAGCCATGCTCCTAGGCAAGCATTTTGCTGGTTAATTAGAGATAATGTCCAGGACCTTTCTGCCTGGGCTGGCTTCAAACCATGATCTCCTTGAGTAGCTAGGATTGCGGCCATGAAGCACTGGCATCCTTAATTTCTTTTTTAGTGTGGATGTGTGTGCACATGCATGCTAGTACAGAGCTTGATATTCTGGATATTTATTTTATTACTTTGCTATATTAAAAAAAAATTAGCTTGGGCTGGGCGCTAGTGGCTCCTGTCTATAATCCTAGCTACTCAGGAGGCTGAGATCTGAGGATCACAGTTCAAAGCCAATGAGTGTAACAAAATCCATGAAATTGTTATCTCTAATTAACTATCACAACACTGGAAGTGGAACTGTGGCTCAAGGCACTAGCTTTGAGCTGAACAAGCTTAGGGATGGCATTCAGGCCCTTGGTTCAAGCCCAAGGCCAGCAGGAAAAACAAAAACAAAAACCCAAGAAGTTATACTGGCATTTCCAGTGAATTTTCCAGAGATTCTGCTGTATTTGGTTAGAAAGAATGTTTCACTGTTTGATTCTGGTTGATCCCAGCGCTGCAGTCAGACAAATTAAGACAAAAGTGCTCATAGTTCTGCTTACTAGCTGAAGGAAGGAAGTACCCTTATCATTTCATAACTAGTGGAAAACTTTGAAGAAATGCTGTGCCAGTAGAAACTAGGGATCAAGTGACAAATGAGAAAGTGCTGGATCGTAGTATTTCATATCCGGGGTCAGAACAGCCGAGATGAAGTGGGTGATGGTTACTTCTTGAGGAGCCAGTGGTATTTTTGCATTTTGGTTCTGTAGAAGTGTAGTTTTTTCACGGGGCAGGGCCAGGAGCACACGATTGCTAATCTAGTTCCTCCCCCTAGCTTTAAAGTAGTGCTTGTTGAAAGTATTCAATGCTTTTCAATCAAGCATGGCATTGTTAGTTTAGAACTTTGCATTCAATTGCTCTGCCCAGCCCTGAGTGGTGGATCACATGCATGAAGGGGTAACTCACACTTGTAACCCTATAGCTACTCAGGCTGAGATTAGAGGACAGTGGTTCAGAGCTAGCCCACAGACAAATCCTTAAGACTCCATTGAATCGTCAAAAAGCCCCAAGTGGATATGTGACTCAAATGGTAGAGCACCAACTTTCAGTGTAAAAACTTGAGGAAGAGGACAAGGTCCTGAGTTCAAGCTTCAGTAATTGGCTGACTGGTGTGTGTATGTGTGTGTGTGTCCGTGTGTCCAATGCACACCCATGCTTAAGTCGAATCAGCTATTTGGGAACTTTTGAGGTCAGCTTAGGCAGAAAAGTTGCCCCTCACCTTCAGTCAATGACTAGGCGTGGTGACCTGGGTTTGTTAACCTGACACCAAGAAGCACAAATAGGAGGATCGAAGTCCAGATCAGCCTGGGCATAAAAACATCCTATCTTGAACATAACCAATACTGTAAAGCCCTGAGTTCAAATCCCTGTATACCACCAAAAATAAAGCAGGCAGAAATATAAGTCAGGGAGTTGGTTTTTTACAGTCTGTGCACAAGTAGCATTATCTCTTTTTTTTTTTTTCTTTTTTTCTTGTCTGTCATGAGGCATGAACTCTAGGCCTGGGTGCTGTTCCTGAGCTCTTCAACCCAAGGCTAGCGCTCTACCACTTGAGCCACAGCGCCACTTCCGGCTTTTTTCTTTTTGCTTATGTGGTGCTGAGGAATCGAACCCAGGGCCTCGGGCATGCAAGGCAAGCACTCTACCACTGAGCCACCTTCCTAGCCCCAGCATTATATTTTATAAATGAAGTGCTCCCGTTGAAAAGTGAGTGTTGTCAGGATTTCTGATTGGCTGAATCATGTTCCTGAAGTGCTTGGGCTACTGCAGCCTGAGCAGGATCTTGGCAAGTTGTCTTCGTCACTAGAAGTGGGGCTCTATACTTCTTTCACTAAGAAGGTTATTCAGGAAATATTCACCTTTGTACATATTTTATGCTAACATGTACTCTGTTATCAGATGCCTCAGTCCTGAGCAGTTGATGCTACTTTTTGGTTCTGGCCGTGGACCTAGGACAAGGTCTTCATTCATACTAACTAATCAATCCCACAGTGACCACTTTGGTTCCAGTTATGGTTGAATTTTAGATTGAACTGTGTCTTAGGACACAGCTAGTGAATGGCCATAAAGAATCGGTTGAAGAAAATGTTTCCTTTTGTTGACTCTGTCAGATACTGTTTTTTTTTTTTTTTTTTTTTTTGGTCAGTCGTGGGCCTTGAACTCTGGGCTGGGTGTTGTTCCTGAGCTCTTCAGCTCAAGGCTAGCTCTCTACCACTTGAGCCACAGCGCCACTTCCAGTTTTCTGAGTGATTTACTGGAGATAAGAGTCTCTCAGACTTTCCTGCCTGGGCTGCCTTTGAACCCCAATCCTCAGATCTCACTCCTGAGTAGCTAGGATTTCCACGTGTGAGCCACCAGTGCCTGGCAAGATACTTTTTTTCTTATTTGTGCCAGTTAGCAGGGCTTGAACTCAGGGTTGGAGTTCTCACTTGGCTCATGGCTGGTGCTCTACCACTGGAGCCATACCTCCTCTTCTGGCTTTTCTTGTAGTTCAGTGGACAGAAAAGTCGCACAGGGGGCTGGTGTCAAACCTGGATTCTCAGATCTTAGCCTCCTGACAAGCTAGGGTTACAAGCATGAACCACTGGCATGCAGTGCCCAAGCCTTTTAAGAGAGGAAATACATGTTACATGACATGTACATATGTGCGATTGCACGGGTTTAAGTGAAGAAACAGGGACTCTCAGACTCTAAAACATCTTTCGTGACCACATGTTACCTTTATAATTTTTTTAAGAATTGCAAGCCAGTGAAAAATTCTACAAATTATTTTAATTAGTTTTTTAGAATCTTGGAATTATTTTATACACAGTGTTAGCAGGATCTCATTCTGCTCCAGGTTTGTCTGCCCTCCAGTACGTTTGTGTGTTTGTATGTGTGTCAGTGTGTTACTTGTGGGGGTCGAACTCAACACATGGGTGCTATGCCTGAGCTTTCTTGCTCAAGGGTAGCGCTCTACCATTTGGAGCCACAGCTCCACTTCCAGCTTTTGGTGGTTAATTGGAGATAAGAGTCTCATGGGTTTTCCTGCCCGGGTTGGCTTGGAACCATGATCCTCAGATCATAGTTCTTGAGTTAGGATTCTAGGCATGAGCCTAACTGCAAGTACATTTCTTTAAGACTTAGCAGGCAGATTTATTTCTGTGTCTAGGTAATGATGCCTGAGGGCAAACAGTTGCTACAATGTGACTGGGGAGAGCTGTTCCAAGTCCTTGTGGGGCTGATTGTAAGGAATTTGAATGGACCAGATCTCATGATCTATGTGGGCTTGGTCTATTCTTAGAATCTTTATCCCTTTGTAAAGTAGAGAATTGCTTAAGTGATGTCTCTTGAGTTGGCTTCAGCAAAAAGGTCTAGTTTTTTTTTTCCTCTTGTGATCTTTTAAGTTGGACATATTTCTTTTTTTTTTTCTTTCTTTCTTTCTTTTAATTTTTGCTAGTCCTGGGGCCTGAACTCAGGACCTGGGCGTTGTCCCTGAGCTTCTTTTGCTCAAAGCTAGCACCCTACCACTTGAGCCACAGTGCCACTTCTGTGTATGTGTATGTGGTGCTGTTTCTGTGTATGTGGTGCTGGGAAATTGAACCCAGGACTTCATGCATGCTAGGCAAGCACTCTACCACTAAGCCACCTTCCCAGCCCAGACATATTTCTTTTTCCCTCCAGGTTGAATTGACCAAAGCAATGGTTATGGAGAAGCCTAGTCCCCTGCTGGTCGGGCGGGAATTTGTGAGACAGTATTACACACTGCTGAACCAGGCCCCGGACATGCTGCACAGGTATGTGTGTGCTTAGTTTCTAGATTCTTCCATCTATCTTGTGCCTACAAAGGTCATGGCATAATAGTGCGTTGCCCATGAGTGCCTAAAAGTAATACATTAGAATTATATACCAGTTTTTTTGGGGAGAAGGGGCTGGGGAATAATGCATAGAGTGTTTGCCTAGCATGCGTAAGGCCCTGGGTTCGATTCCTTGGTACCACATAAACAAGTAAAACTAAAAGAAAAAATACTAAAAATAAAAAAATTGGTTTAGTTTAGTTGAGACGAGGCCTTCAGCTTGAATTCAGTAGATAGCTCAGTGATCTTCCTCCCTTAGCCTTCTGGTTGCTGGGATTACAGATGTGTGCCACAAAGCTAAGAGACTGAAAAATACGTATACGTGTTATAGACCAATAGGATGCACTAGGATGTTACCTAAACTTGACATCAGAAAAACAATGTCTGGGTCTGTGAAAGTATAATAATGAATTGTTTCGTAAGAATTTATTGAAGATTGATGTTTTCCTGTAACAATATGCTTTTGTCTTGATGCATTTTAAAAATTGGGATATCTTAGCAGAAATGATGTGTACTTGTGAAAAGTTAAAACAGAACAAACCAGGGCTGGGGGTATGAATCAAATGGTGTAAATAGAGCATTGGCAACTGTAAGGCATGAAGTTCAATCCCTAGTTCCTCCTAGAAAGCAAAGAAAAATTAGTAGAAAACAAATTGTGAGCTGGGCACCAGTAGCTCATGCCTGTATTCCTAGCCACTTAGGAGGCTGAGATCTGAGGATCATGGTTCAAAGCCGGCCCGGGCAGGAATGTCTGTGAGACTCTTATCTCCAAATAACCACCAGAAAACCGGAAGTGGCACTGTGGCCCAAGTGGTAGAGTGTTTACCTTGAGCTGAAGAGCTTATAGACAGTGCCCAGTCCCAGAGTTCAAGCCCCATGACTGACAAAAAACAAAACCAAATTGTGAAAGACTAGGAATGGAATGCTTGCTTAGCATAAGATGCCCTAGGATTATGCTTTCACTATCAAAGAAAAATCTGATAATACCATAATAATAATTTTTTTTGTCCGTCGGCGGCTTGAACTCTGGGCTTGAACTCTGGGCCTGGGCACAGCCCCTGAGCTTTCCAGCTCAAGACAAGTGCTCTACTACAACACCACTTTGAGCTTTTTGCTCTGTTAATTGGAGATAAGAGTTTCATAGGCTTTCCTGCCCAGACTAGCTTTAAACAGAGATCTCAGCCTCCTGAGCAGCTAGGATTACATTACTTGACTCTGCTTCTGGTGTGTTGCTGGTTAATTGGAAATAAACGTTTCTCAAATTTGTCTACACAGGGCAGGCTGGGAACTGAGATGCTCAGATCTTAGCTTCCTGAGTAGCTACGATTAGAGACATGAGCAACTAATGCCTAGCTGCCTGCTTTTCTTTCTTTTTTTTTTTTTTTTTTGGTCAGTCATGGGGCTTGAACTCTGGGCCTGGGCGCTGTCCCTGAGCGCAGGTATGAGCCACAGGAGCCCAGCTTTCTTTTTCTTTCTTTCTTTTTTTTTTTTTTGCTTATGTGGTGCTGAGGAATCGAACCCAGGGCCTCATGCATGCAAGGCAAGCGCTCTACCACTGAGCCACCTTCCCAGCCTTTTTTTTTATTTTAAACTTGATAATCTGAGGTGGTCTTTCAAGGTAATTCATATATATTTATGTTAATTTTAGTGTCCACAACATTTTTATTTTATTGATATATTAATCAGTTCCCTAATCATGGAGGTTGCTTATCAATTTTACTTTCACAAATAAAGTTATATCATATAAACCTATTGATGTAGACATGCTAATAATTTCCTGTAAGTTCAAAAAGAGTAATATGCTAGACTGAAGCACTTACGTTTTTTCTTTTTGTGCTTGTCTTGGGGCTTGAACTCAGGGCCTTGCTCTTACCCTTTTTCCTTTACAGCTTTTTCCTTCCCCGCTGATGCCTGACCACTTGAGCCACACCTGTTTCCAGATTTTTTTTTTGCCAGTCCTGGGGCTTGAACTCAGCACCTGTGCACTGTCCCTGAGATTCTTTGCTCAAGGCTAGCACTCTACCATTTGAGCCACAGTGCCACTTCCAGCTTTTTCTGTGTATGTGGTACTGAGGAATCCAACCAGGGCTTCATGCATGCAAAGCCACATTTCTAGCCCTGTTTCCAGATTTTTGCTAGTTAATTGCAGATTTTTTCTGCCCGGGCTGACTTTGAACCATGATCCCCAGATCTCATCCTCCTGAGTAGCTTGGATTATAGGTGTGAGCCACCAGCAGCTAACGATATTTTTAATTAGCTTGCATATTGTATATTACATGCCTCTGAAGTTTGCTGGCCTTTATATTTCTATTAAGTGGTAGAAGTCTAGAAATTTAATTCTTTTGTCTTTTCTTCCCCTCCCCTTTGGTTGGGGCTTAAACGCTGGGCCTGGGTACTGTCCCTGAGCTTTTTAGCTCAAGGTGAGCGCTCTACCACTTGAGCCACAGTGCCACTTTCAGTTTTCTGGTGGTTAATTGGAGATAAGAGTCTCATGGATTTTCCTGCCTGGGCTGGCTTTGAATTTGAACCATGAGCCTCAAACCTCAGCCTCTTTAAGTGTCTAGGATTATAGGTGTGAGCCACTGGCGCCTGGCAAAAAAAATGTACACTTTTTTTTTTTTTTTTGGGTCCGGTCGTGGGGCCCGAACTCTGGGCCTGGACACTATACCTCAGCTCTTCAGCTCAAGGCTAGCGCTCTACCACTTGAGCCACAGCGCCACTTCCGGCTTTTTTCTTTTTGCTTATGTGGTGCTGAGGAATCGAACCCAGGGCCTCAGGCATGCAAGGCAAGCGCTCTACCACTGAGCCACCTTCCCAGCCCATACACTTTTTTTTTTGCCAGTCTTAGGGCTTGAACTCTGAGCCTGGGCACTGAGTTTCTTTTGCTTAAGGCTAGTACTCTACCACGTGAGCCACAATGCCACTTGTGCTTTTTTTGCTTCATGCATGCTAGGCAAACACTGTAACAAATTCCCAGCCCTTGTACTATATATATATTCTTTTAATTAATGAATTAATTAATTATTTTTTGCCAGTCCTGGGGCTTGAGTTCAGGGCCTGAGCTCTGTCCCTGAGCCTCTCTGTGCTCAAGGCTAGCACTGTGTCACTTGAGCCACAGTGCCAATTTCGGCTTTTTCTGCACATGTGGTACTGATGCATTGAACCCAGGGCTCTGCCACTAAGCCACATCCACATTCCCAGTCCTCCCCCTCCCCCCAATACTGTAATTTTTCATGTAAATTGACTTGGAAGATAAGATGAAGGAAGGTTTTAGGGAATTGTACTCTAAAATACTCACTTTTTAGCAGAAGTGCTTAAAAGCTGCTGCCAAGCCAGGCAGTAGTGGCTCACCCCAGTAATCCTAGCTACTCAGGAGACCAAGATTGGGATCCTGAGGCACAGAAATCTTGAAATCTTCATTCAGCCAGCAAAATGTGGACTGGGAGCGTGGCTCATGTGATAGAGCACCATCTGCGAGCGAGAAAGCTGAGTGAGAACACAAAGTTTTGACCAAGTTTCAAGCCCTTGTGTTTTTTTTTTTTTTTTTTTTTTTTTTTTGGTCGGTCGTGGGGCCTGAACTCTGGGCCTGGGCGCTGTCCCTCAGCTCTTCAGCTCAAGGTGAGCGCTCTACCACTTGAGCTACAGCGCCACTTCCGGTTTTCTGGTGGTTTATTGGAGATAGGAGTCTCACGGTCTTTCCTGCCCGGGCTGGCTTTGAACTGCGATCCTCAGATCTCAGCCTCCTGAGTAGCTAGGATTACAGGCGTGAGCCACCAGCCGCCCGGCTTGTGTTTTTTTTTTTTTTAAAGCCCATCAGACAATCCCTGCTTGCATGAATTCAGTAGTTTAATAGGTACTATCCATAATGAAAGATCCTAACCATCTCACCCTGACTCCTGGACCAGCCTCATGTGTGTTCAGCATGGGTTGAGCAAATGGCAGAGGTATAGGTGGCCACAAGGGTGTCTTCCTGAGTACCTGTGAAGTGAGTACCTCCCTGGTGTGGGAGACAAATGCTTGACCTTAGATGATGTGCAGGTGCCAAGTAAATGATCTTCTTGTTGTGCAGGTTCTATGGAAAGAACTCATCCTATGTCCATGGGGGGCTGGATTCAAACGGCAAGCCAGCAGATGCGGTCTACGGACAGAAAGTAAGCACACCAACTTGTAATGGGAACCTTGAAACTGCTAGAAGATGCCAGGCGCCAGTGGCTCCTATCTGTCATCCTAACTACCGGAGGCTAAGATCTGAGGATCATGGTTCAAAGCCAGTCCAAGCAGAAAAGTCCTCATGAGACTCTGGTTTTTTTTTTTTTTTTTTGGGTCCTGTCGTGGGGCCTGAACTCTGGGCCTGGGCGCTGTCCCTCAGCTCTTCAGCTCAAGGCTAGCGCTCTACCACTGAGCCATAGCGTCACTTCTGGCTTTTTCCTTTTTGCTTATGTGGTGCTGAGGAATCGAACCCAGGGCCTCATGCATGCAAGGCAAGCGCTCTACCACTGAGCCACCTTCCCAGCCGCCGCGCCCCCCCCCCCCCCCCCGCCCCCGTGAGACTCTTGCCTCCAATTAATACAAACTGGAAGTGGCGCTGTGGCTCCAGTGGTAGAGTGACAGCTTTGAGCACAAAAGCTCCGGGACAACACACAGGCCCAGAAGTCAGTCCTCAGCACGGGGCAAAAATCCAACAACAAAAGAAAAAAAAATGGTTAGAAACTTGAGTCATATACATGCTTCTAGACTGGCCAGTACCCAAAGGTGGAATTTTTCAATGGGCAGTTTAGGGAGTTAGTTACTACATGGTTAGTAAATTACCTTTGATTATTAACTGTTGCCATGCTTATGTAATGTCACTTGTGTTCATTGGTATGATATATTCTGCAAGTTTTTTTGTATGCCAGAAGTTAGTTGATTTTCTATAGCATGGGGATCTTTTCTCAACTTTTCAGAAGGACCTTTATTCTAAAGATGATGAGGAATAATGTGTGTGCATGTGTGTGTTTGTGTGTGTATGTATAGATACGTATGCATAGATAAGTAAAATAGTATAACTTAGTATAACTTTTTTTTTTTTTTTGGTCCGGTCCTGGGGCCTGAACTCTGGGCCTGGGCGCTGTCCCTTAGCTCTTCAGCTCAAGGCTAGTGCTCTACCACTTGAGCCACAGTGCTACTTCTGGCTTTTTTTTTTTCTTATGTGGTGCTGAGGAATTGAACCCAGGGCCTCAGGCATGCAAGGCAAGCGCTCTACCACTGAGCCAACCTCCCAGCCCAACTTAGTATAACTTAAACACATTTTCTTTCTGTTGTGCATTGGGAATTTTTGGTTTATTGGGTGGGATGTGGTATACATTTTAAGGCATTATTGTTTTTTGGTGCTGATCCTTAGGCTTGAACTCATGGCCTGGGTGTTGTCCCTGAGCTTTTACAAACTCAAGGCTAGCATACTACTTGATGAACCAGAGTTCTGCTTCTACCTTTTTGTGTGTGTGTGTGTGTGTGTGTGTGTGTGTGTGTGTGTGTGTGTGTGTGTGTGTGTGTGTGTGTGTGTGTGTGTGTGTGTGTGTGTGTGTGTGTGTGTGTGTGTGTGTGTGTGTGTGTGTGTGTGTGTGTGTGTGTGGTTAATTGGAGTTAAGAGTCTCATGGAGTTTTCTGCCCAGGCTGGCTTGCACCTTGATCCTTAAATCTCAGCCTCCTGAGAGGATTACAAGTGTAAGCCACCCTCAGCTGGATAAGGCATTATCTTTTATTGGAGTAGTAATTGTACCATTTTATTATGGAAGTCTTTGGCTGTAAATAATAGATTTCTATCCTGTAGTATATTTAATGTCCATTATAGGACCTTGTATTGAGAAATATAGCCTAGGGGTTACATTACAGGCTGGGAAGGTGGCTCAGTGGTAGAGCACTTGCCTTGCATGCATGGGGCCCTGGGTTTAATTCCTCAGTACTATATGATCAGAAAAAGCCAGAAGTGGAGCTATGGCTCAAGTGGTAGAGCGCTAGCCTTGAGCTGAAGAGCTGAGGGGGATAGCACCCAGGCCATCAGTTCAGGCCCCACGACCGACCAGAAAAAAAGGAGTGCCACCTCCCCATCTCCACAGCCCCCCCCCCAACTGTACCCTGATAGTGTGCAGGTGCAGGTGCAGGTGCAGGTACAGGTGTGGTGGCTGCAGGGCGGAGAGGTCTGCCAGAATCTGGCTACTTTTTCCCCTGGTAGGCGCTGACTTTTGCCCTCTTCCTTAGGAAATTCATAGGAAAGTGATGTCGCAAAACTTCACCAACTGCCATACCAAGATCCGTCATGTGGATGCTCACGCTACTCTTAATGACGGTGTTGTGGTCCAGGTGATGGGGCTGCTATCCAACAACAACCAGGCTCTGCGGAGATTCATGCAGACCTTCGTCCTGGCTCCCGAGGTACGTGGAACTTGCTCCAGTAATGGGAGATAGCTCAGAAGCAATGGAAATTAGCCTTCCTGTGAATTTCTTGCTTAGAAGCACTCTCGATCAGCACTTGCACACGATTATCCCTCTGTTCAGCATTGTCAAGTGCTGAGGCCGGAACCCAGGGCCTGGCACTGTCTGGGCACCGTCACGTGATTTTGTACACACTTCAGATATAATTGCTTAAGGAGCCACCTGATGTTCAGTCCTGCTTGTGTTAACTTTATGAGTACTTTTGCTAGGTCTTGCCACTGTCAAGTATGTATTTTCCTATTCCAACTTACAGATTGTGACCAATTCTTTGATACTTCACCTGGTCTCTTTTTCATCAAAGTTTTGTACACTGGCTTTAGCATTGGTGATTCTTTTTTTTTTTTTTTTTTTTGGGTCCGGTCGTGGGTCTGGAACTCTGGGCCTGGGCGCTGTCCCTCAGCTCTTCAGCTCAAGACTAGCGCTCGGGCTGGGAAGGTGGCTCAGTGGTAGAGCGCTTGCCTTGCATGCATGAGGCCCTGGGTTCGATTCCTCAGCACCACATAAGCAAAAAGAAAAAAAGCCGGAAGTGGCGCTGTGGCTCAAATGGTAGAGTGCTAGCCTTGAGCTGAAGAGCTGAGGGACAGTGCCCAGGCCCAGAGTTCAGGCCCACAACTGGACCCAAAAAAAAAAAAACAAAAAACAAACAAACAAAAAAAAAAAAGACTAGCGCTCTACCACTTGAGCCACAATGCCACTTCCGGCTTTTTTCTTATGTGGTGCTGAGGAATCGAACCCAAGGCCTCGAGCATGCAAGGCAAGTGCTCTACCACTGAGCCACCTTCCCAGCCCTGGTGATTCTTTTTATGTGCACATGCGTGCGCTATTTCTGGGGCTTGAACTCAGGGCCTGGGCACTGTCCTTTTTGTGTACCTAGCAAGTGTTGTTTTTTTTTTTTTTAATTAAGCAGGAGCAGTACTGGGTCTTGAACTCAGGGTCTGGGCTTTGTTCTTTAGAATTTTTGCTGAAGGATGTACTTCTGCCACTTGAGCCAAACCTTCATTTCTGGCTTTTTGGTGATTAATTGGAAACAAGTGTCTCATAGACTTTGCTTGAGTTGACTTTGATCCGTGATTCTCTGATCTCAGCCTCATGAGTAGTTAGGATTACAGGTGTGAGCCACCAGGGCCCAGCTCACAAGTGATTCTTTGTAATTAGGCTTTTGAAAAAGTCATAGGCCGGGGGCTGATGGCTCACGCCTGTAATCCTAGCTACTCCGGAGGCTGATACCTGAGGATTGTGGTCAGAGCCAGCCGGGGCAGGAAACTCTGTGAAACTCTTATCTCCAGTAAAACCAGAAGTGGTGCTGTGGCTCAAGTGGTAGAGTGCTAGCCTTGAGCTGAAGAGCTGAGGACAGCACTCAAGCCCAGCGTTCAAGCCCCACGACCGACAGAAGAAAAAAGTCATAGATTAATGATGAGTGACGATCGCATTTATCTCGGGTTCAGACTGAACAGGGTCAGAAAACCTGTCTGCTTAAGTATTTGGAAGTCGTTCATAAAAAAACCTTGACTGAATAATGATTTTTCTCTGGCATTAATCTTTTTGTTTTTCTTTTTTTGGTTGGTTGAGCCTGGTGCTGTTCTGAGCTCTGGGCCTGGGCGCTGTTCCTGGGCTCTTCAAGGCAAGCGCTCTACCCCTTGAGCCACCCACTGCCACTTCTGGTTTTCTGGTGGTTCATTGGAGATAAGAGTCTCACGGACTTTCCTGCCCTGGCTGGCTTTGAGCCGCAATCCTTAGATCTCAGCTTCTTGAGTAGCTAGGATGACAGGCGTGAGCCACTGGCGCCTACCTCTAGCATTAATTTTTTTTAAATTAAAATTTTTTATCATTATAAAGGTGATATACAGAGGGTTCACAATCATGTAAGTCATGTAGTGAGTATTTTTCTTTTTTCTTTTAAGCATTAAAAAAGTTATTATCTTTAAGTAGTTGTACAAAGACGTTTCCATTCTACAAAACAGTATATCTTGCATTAATATTAAAAAAATTTTCTGTCCCATCCCATTCCCTGCTCCCCCCCCCTCCTCCCCCGTGAGGTTTGTACTCCTCAGGACCTGGGTGCTGTCTCTGAGCTCTTTTTGCTCAAGGCTAGCACTTTATTATTTTGAGCCATGGCTCCCCTTCCAGATTTTGAGTCATTAATTGGAGATAAGATTCTCATAGGTACCGTTCTGCCTGGGCTGGCTTTAAACCCTGGTCCTTAGATCTCAGCCTCTTGAGTAGCTAGGATTACAGGCATGAGCCACTGATGACTAGCCAATTTTCTATATTTGATAGCAGATTGACTTCTTTGAAGTTACTGTAGTAATTTCTGTGCTTGCTTGCATGAGCGTGACAGTCTCCCTATGTAACCTTGAACTTGCATCGGCCTCCCAAGAGCAGTCCCTGTAGTCAGGATTTTGAAAGGGAGGCTCATAGTAAAGTATAAAGACATCTGTAATGTCAGCACTTGAGAAGCACAGGGAGGCTCAGGAGCTCGAGGCTAGCCTGGGACTACATGGTGAGATAAGAAAATTATGTGTACAGACTTGATGGCCTCCTCGCTGTGCAGAAGATTGTAAATACACAGAGAATCATGTGGAGTAGTGTTGTCAATTAAAGATTTAATTATAGCTCACTCCTCATAGAGGAGCGTGGAACTTTACCAGAGTTCAACAGTAAGGTTATATAAGTCATCTCAATGCCCAGATCAGCACTGGGGTTATGTGTGAACAACCCTTCCCTTACTCATGAGACAGTGGCCTTAGAGACTTAAATCACCAGGGGCTGTGAAGGTGAGTTAGTGGTCGAGTGCTTGCCTAGCATGCATAAAATCCTGGGGTCGATTCCTTAGTACCAGATAAACGGAAAAAGCTGGAAGTAGCACTATGGCTCAAGTGGTAGAGTGCTAGCCTTTAGCAAAAGAAGCTCAGGGATAGGGTCCAGGCCCTGAGTTCAAGTCCCACAACCACCACCACCAACAAAAAAGAGAATCTGAGTCACTAGAACATGGAATTGTTAGGTTGGACATGGGTGAGCTTGCGATCTCAGCCATACTGGCCAAGACTATTTGGATCTTCCCAGGGAAGACCCTGGGAATGGCAATCCTGTGTGGAAACTGGGGATGTGATTGCCTAATGATTTGAGATGGTGACTTCTGGCATCTGACACACTTTGAAGTTTCATCAGTCTTTGGCTGTCGGTGGTGGTAAGGGTCCGTGTTTTGAACATCATTGTGATCTGATGGCGTGGTGGATGGAGTCACTCTTCGATTTTGTTTTGGGGCCCTCATGAGCTTTGGCAGCATCTCTTATTCTCTACTCAGTAGTGTCCTATCCCTTCCCAGTCATGAAGGCTGTGATGTCCCCGCACATTGTCAAGAGTCTATGGGGGGGGGAGGGGCAGGCTGCCAGAATTGAACTACTGCTGCAGAACCATTGGCTTTTTTTTTTTTTTTTTTTTGCAAGTCCTGGGGCTTGAATTCAAGGCCTGGACACTGTCCCTGAGCTGCTGCTGCTGCTGCTAGAGCCACGGCACCACTTCTGGCCTTTTCTGTCGAGGTGGTACTGAGGAATCGAACTTGTGGCTTCATGCATGCTAGGCAAGCTCTCTACCACTAAGCCACATTCCCAGCCCCAACCACGGGCTTTTCTTACAAGCCCATCCGATAAGTAACAAATCCTCTTATTGGTATTGCAGGGCTCTGTTGCAAATAAATTCTATGTTCATAATGATATCTTCAGATACCAAGATGAGGTCTTCGGTGGCTTTGTTACTGAACCTCAGGAAGGTGAGTATAACATCATATGTTATTTACTTAGACTCTTTCCTTACTGACATCAAGGCAGACCTTGAGAGAATAGGGCTTTCGTGACTATGTTTCAGTATTGGGATTTGAATCTGGGCCTGGCACTTGGTAGGTGGGCACTGTACCATTGGAGCCATGCCGCCCAGTCCACAGGCACATTTTTAATTATACCCTCTGTTCTTTATTGACAGCTAATGTTTGTTCAGGACATGAGGCTTTTCAAATGTCGCCTTAGTTACAGTTCATAGGTCATCTCACTCCATGGGTGTTGGGTGACCCTTGGCCCTCCTGGGTTGGGCCAGAAGTGGCCGATTATTATAGCCACAGTAGGTGCCACCATGCAGACGGCCTGTAGGTGGCGTTAGCACGGGGAGCTGTGTTAATGGATGTATGGTACTTGCCATGGGAAGACCCTTTACCAGTCTCACACAGTGGCTGGTAATAGTAAAGTAATAATAATAAAAAAACTAGTTTTCTAAAGCTGTGTACTATCTAGATGTTCTTGAAATGTAGTAGAGAAAAGATAGAAGGCTAAGGTGGAACGTACAGAAAAACACCCATGGGGATGGCGCATGCGTGGTAGTACTTGAGTGATTCCTGCGTGGCCCACCCAAGTGCTTTGTTTGTTTCTATGTCCCACACACCCTGGGCGGGCTCATCCTGTAAGTTGCAGTTTTCCCACGAAGTAGATTAGGGCACAGATTTGAGTTGTTTATCTAAGGGTCTAAGACTTGCATTAGGTTACTTGTTCATCGTGGGTCTTGAACTCAGGGCCTGGGTGCTGGTTGTTTCTGAGTCACTCAAAGCTAGTGCTCTACCACTTTGAGCCACAGTTCCACTTAGGGTTTTCAGGTGGTTAATTGAAGGTAACAGTCTCACAGACTTTCCTTCCCCGGGCTCTGTGTGTGTGTGTGTGTGTGTGTGTGTGTGTGTGTGTGTGTGTGTGTGTGTGTGTGTGTGTGTGTGTGTGTGTGTGTGTGTGTGTGTGTGTGTGTGTGTGTGTGTGTGTGTGTGTGTGTGTGTGTGTGTGTGTGTGTGTGTGTACACGTCTATGCCATGATGTTACCAGTCCTCATGCTTCCAGGTGTGTGTGTGTGTGTGTGTACGTCTATGCCATGATGCTCTGTGTGTGTGTGTGTGTGTGTGTGTGTGTGTGTGTGTACACGTCTATGCCATGATGTTACCAGTCCTCATGCTTCCAGGTGTGTGTGTGTGTGTGTGTGTGGTGTACGTCTATGCCATGATGTTACCAGTCCTCATGCTTCCAGGTGTGTGTGTGTGTGTGTGTACGTCTATGCCATGATGTTACCAGTCCTCATGCTTCCAGGGTGTGTGTGTGTGTGTACCTGTGTGATTTCACCTTCCTTTTGACCATAGTGGACAACTTAAAGGTATTTGTGAATTCAATAAGCAAAAGTTATTTTGAATCTTTTTCCTCATTTAGAATCTGAGGAAGAAGTAGAAGAACCTGAAGAAAGACAGCAGACACCAGAAGTTGTTCCTGATGATTCTGGAGCTTTCTATGAACAGGCAGTCAAGTAAGGAACATTCTTTGTGCATCTGTCCAGGAGTGCGATTAGAGCTGTGTTTCTTAGGTTTTTTTCTTTTTTGTTGTTCTCCAGCAGAGAACAGACATCAGAAAAGTAATCTTTGAAAGCAGTGATGACTTTCTAGGAGAAAGGTTTTATTGTTGATATATCTGACTACATATCTATAAAAATATAACTTGCTTATTAGCAGTGCACGCTGAAACCTGTTTAAAAAGAAGCACTTGCCTTTTGAGTCTTTCAGTCTTTTTGAGATCTGTTGCTATGTGGCCCAGGCTGGACTCGAACTCTGGATCCTCCTGCTTTCACCTGCCACTGAGGATATGGTCCTCAATGCCTAGGTCACGTGCTCACTTAGTAATTAATGATCGGAGACACTCAAACCTGTGAGCCAAGTCGGAGTTGAGGATTTCCTGGGCTGAGCATAGTGCTGTTGCACGTGTAATCCCAAAGCCAGGGAGGCCATGGCAGGACGCTCTGAGAGACCAGCCTCCTCACCTCCTGCAGTGAGTGTGGCATTGCTATTTTAGGCTTTTTTCTTTCCTTGTAGTTGGAGGACTAGTGATGTTGTTTGCTATCCCATGATCCCCTGCACTTAGGTCCTTACGCAGGCATATGGCAATGGTGAAACCACATCATAGTGCACTTGTGTTATTGGTTAGCAATGAAGATTATAATCTAATGAGTTTGAATTTCAGGAGGAAAATTGTCTAGTCTCAACTGTATTCCTTGTGATTTATGTGGACATTTAACACTTTTATTTATTTTTGGTCTGGTGCTTGGATTTGCTAGACTGGTCCTCTTGAGCCATGCCTCTAGCCCAGCGTTTTGCTAGCTAATTAGGGACCAGTCTTAGAGGCTTTTCTGCTTTAGGCTGGCTTCCAAATATAATCCTAGGTCTCATACTCAAGTAGTGAGGGCTACTGGATGAGCCATTGATGCCCAGCAGTTCTGCTAATGTCTTTATTCGGTCAAATTTCTTTGTGATTTGTTGTTGTTGGTCATAGGAGTTGAACTCTGGGCCTGAATGCTGTCCCTCAGCTCTTCAGCTCACTTGAGCCACAGTGCCACTTTGGGTTTCCTGGTGGTTTATAAGAGGCTCACGGCTTTTTCTGCCAGGACTGGCTTTGAACTGTGATCCTGAGATCTCAGCCTCCTGAGTAGCTAGGATTACAGGTGTGAGGCACCAGTACTTGGCTTTTGTTTTTTTGTTTTTGTTTTTTTGTTAGTCATGGAGCCTGAACTCTGGGCTTGGGCACTGTCCCTCAGCTCTTCAGCTAAAGGCTAGAGCTCCACTGCTTGAGCTACAGCACCACATCTGGTTTTTTAGTGGTTTATTGGAGATAAGAGTCTCAAGAACTTTCCTGCCCGGGCTTGATTTGAACTGTGATCCTCCCATCTCAGCCTCCTGAGTAGCTAGGATTACAGGCATGTGCCACCGACGCCCAACAATTACTATTTTTTAATAGAGCCTTTTCCATGTTAGAAGCCATCTCCTAACTTTTTTTTTTTTTTTGGTCCAGTCGTGGGGCTCAAGGCTAGCACTCTACCATTTGAGCCATAGCGCCACTTCCGGCTTTTTTCTTTTTGCTTATGTGATGCTGGGGAATCGAACCCAGGGCCTCAGGCATGCAAGGCAAGCACTCTACCACTGAGCCACCTTTCCAGCCCATCTCCTAACTTTTTAAGTATGGTAGTACTGTAATATTAACTATAATATTCAGTGATGTGCCACAAGTTTTCATCCATCTTGCTAAAAGAACTATGCCTGTTGATGATAGCAACTTCCTTTCCGTGTCCCCAGCATACTAGATAGGAGATCTGGATTGTACTACATTGGTAAGTAAGTTATAATGAAACTGAGACACAGTTGTAGATTTGATTTGTCTCAGTTGCTTATTGGAATTTAGCTCATTACCTTACTTCCTTTAAGGCTTGTTAATTAGGTGTTTTATTTCAATTATATCTTTGAAGCTCATGTAATTTTTCTCTTAGATCTCATTTGGATAAAGGTCAATATTTTTTTCTTGGTCCAGCCCAGGGCCTTAGCTATGCTTGAACTCATCCTCTGAGCTATATGCTAGTCCTGAGAGCTAGTTTTGGAGAGTGAATAAATGGTGGGGAATTTCTAGTTTACTGAGTCAAGGGAGGCAGGGTGATATTTCTCATTTTTCCACAAAAGCAATGACTTGGAAGAACATATAGAGGAGCCTGTCGCTGAGCCTGAGCCTGACCCCGAACCAGAACCAGAGCAAGAACCAGTGTCTGAAATCCAAGAGGAAAAGGCTGAGCCGGTATTGGAAGAAACTGCTGCTGAGGCTGCGCGGCCAAGTTCCTCTCCCGCCCCTGCGGATGCTGTGCAGACAGCCCAGGAAGACCTGAGGGTACGGCTCTCACTACAGTTGGGGCAGTTTGTTTATTCATTGTGTTGTACTGCTGGGAATTGAACCCCAAGCCTTATGCATGCCAGGCAAGCACTCTACCACTGAGCTACATCCCTAGCCTCTGTAGTTTATTTATTTTTATTTTTTTAAAATATGTTTTTTATTGTGAAAATACTATACAGAGGGGTTACAATCACATGAGCAAAGTAATGAGTACATTTCTTATCAAGCATTGTTGCTTCCCTTGTTTTTCCCCTACCATCCCTTCCCTCCCATCTCTACAACTACAGTCCCCTCCCTCCCCCCATAGTTTATTTTTAGAAAAAAAAATCTCCCTAACAATGGCTTAGATGACGTTTTCTTAGATGTATTTTGTATTGGTGGTTCCAGGAAATTTTCTTACACATTGAGTTGTGTTTCAGATCACAAGAGGTCTGATGCATATTTCTTGGTATCATCCACAGTAATGCCCTGAGACTCCTTCTAGAGGGCAATTTAAATGCTTCTTAGAAATTCCAAGTGCCATTTTTATTCCCAGTCCACTTGACATTTTCATCTTTTGTGTGCGTGTGCATGAGCACATGCTAATTCTCGGACTTAAACTCAGGGCCTGGGTACTGTCCATGGGCTTCTTTTTGCTCAAGGCTAGCACTCTACTACTTAAGCCACAGCACCACTTCTGGCTTTTTCTGTTTATGTGGTAATAGGGAATCAAACCCAGAGCTTTGTGCATGCTAGGCAAGCACTCTTACCACTAAGCTATATGCCCAGCCTTGACATTTTACTTACGTTGTAAGTGGTTTTTTCTTTTTCTTTTTTTGCCAGTCCTGGGGCTTGAACTTGGGACCTAGGCACTGTCCCCTAAGCTGCTTTTGCTTAAGGGTAGCACTCTACCAACTTGAACCATAGCCACTTCTCTGGCTTTTTCTGTTTAGGTGTTACTGAGGAATCGAACCCAGGGTTTCATGCATGCTAGGCTAGCACTGTACCCACTAAGCCACACTCCCAGCTCTGATATTTTCATCTGTTACTTTGTAAATTGTTACTGCCTAAGTTTTAAGTGAATACAATAAAAGCCAATTGAGGAAATCTTTACTAACATAGACAAATGACTCAAATGTAATTGCTTTTCTAATTAAGAAACTTGTTTTCAAAAGTTTGACTTGGGCTGGGAAGGTGGCTCAGTGGTAGAGTGCTTGCCTTGAAAGCCTGAGGCCCTGGGTTCGATTCCTCAGCACCACATAAGCAAAAAGAAAAAAAAGCCGGAAGTGGTGCTGTGGCTCAAGTGGTAGAGCGCTAGCCCTGAGCTGAAGAGCTGAGTGACAGTGCCCAGGCCCAGAGTTCAGGCCCCACGACCAGACCCCCCCCCCAAAAAAAAAAAAAAAAAAAAGTTTGACTTGTTAAGTCCTGTGGGGGAGAGTATTGTACCTGAGGTCACAACATTATAAGTTGATGTTCTGAGAACAGTTAGTGCTTTATAGGGTCAGCTTTTTTTTTTTTTTTCCTTTTGTGTCAGTCCTGAGGCTTGAACTCAGGTCCTGGGTGCTGTCCTTGTGCTTTTTTTTTTTGGCCAAGGAGCTGCAGCTCCACTTTTTGCTTTTTAGGTGCTTACTTGAAGATAAAAAGTTCCAAGGACTTTCCTGCTGGGGCTTGCTTCAAACAGCCATCCCTCAGATCCTTCTGAGAAGCTAGGATTACAGGCATGAGCTACCTCAGCCTCCTGGCTATTGGGTCAGGGTGTTTTTTAATGATGTCATTTCTTCAATCATTGTTAATGTAGGCAATATTTGTGTGGGTTCTTGCTGTCTGGCAGCCAGTTAAACAGGTAAGAAAGTAGGTGATTGGGTAAGGAAGGAGGGCAGTTAAGTGAATGAGCTAGCCCAACCAGGAGACGGTGATGACTTGAATTAGATTCTTAGCAGTGGAGAGATGGAGAGAGGAGATTACTTGGTGGAATAACAAGTCCTGTGATTTTCACATAGATTGAAAAGTATTGAAGATACTACTAAAGCAACTGCACGCTTCTACCATAGTAGGAAGAGCTCATGGATAATTTTGATTCATAAGGCTGAAATTGACTGAAAGCCACTGCTGTGGCCTTCTATATTTGGCAGATAATAGATATTTTTCTCCAGGATTTATTGTTAAGTGTTTTTTGTGCCCACCCTGGGACTTGATCTCAGGGCCTGGGCTGTTTTTTTTCTCAAGGCTAGTGCTCTACCACTTAAGCAGTACCTTTACTTCTTGTGTTGTATTATAAAGACAGGGTCATGCTATGGTCCCAGCTGTCCTTGACCAGTGACTGTCCTGTCTTGTCTTCACCTCCTGTGTGCTAGATTATAGGCATGTGCCCCAGGTCTAGCCAGCCCAAAGAATTTCAGTCAGAGATTTGTGAGTAGGTGAGAAAGAATTTTTATGTATAAACTCCCCCACTGTATATGAGAGCTGATGCAACTATTATATACAGGAAATGAAGAGAGTCTTTTAGGAAAAGAAAAAGGAAATAGCTATGTCTGAAAATAACACGGAGAAACCTGTTTCTTGGGTCAATTAATGCACACTGTACAGAATGACAAGAAAGTAAAATAAGGCCTTAGGGGTGAGGTACGAAGCGGAAGGGTGGATAAAGACAATGAGGGAGGGAATATGGTCAAAGCGATTTGTTTGCAAGCATGGAAATTTATCAAGGCCAGGCACCAGTGGCTCATGCCTGTAATCCGAATTTTGAGGATTCATGGTTGGAAGCCAGCCAAGGCTGGAAAGTCCATGAGACTCTTAACATCCAATTAACTACTCTGAAATCGGAAGTGGAGCTGTGGCTCAAAAGTGGTAGAGTCTAGCCTTAAGTGGAAGAGCTTAGGGATAGTGTCCAGGTCTTGAGTCAAAGCTCCATCACCACCACCAACAAAAAACAGCTCAGGGGCAGCACCCTTCGCTGCTAGTTACTTTGAGAAAAGAGAGTAAACGAGACAGTGATGTATGTTGCTCTGATGTATGTAAGCATGTAACGTTTCCCCTCAGACATTTTCTTGGGCTTCTGTGACCAGTAAGAACCTCCCTCCCAGTGGAGCCGTTCCGGTTACTGGCATTCCACCCCATGTCGTCAAAGTCCCAGCCTCACAGGTAAGGCACCTGGTGGGGAGGGGTGGCCAGGGCCCGGGGGGGGGGGGGGGGGAGGGCGGGGGGCTGAGGTCAGGAAGTGTAATAGATTATATAGGGAAGAGGGGCAAGCAGGCAAAGGTGTCTTTAAAATGATTACTTTTGTGATTCAAATTGCCCTTTTTAGTGTCACATTTATTATTAAGAAACTTCACAAGAAAGAGAGATGAAGTTACTTCCCCTCCAACCCAAAAGTTAATTGTTTTTGTTTTTGTTTTTTAGCCCCGTCCAGAATCGAAGCCCGAATCTCAAATTCCACCTCAGAGACCTCAGAGGGATCAGAGAGTTCGAGAACAACGAATAAATATCCCTCCCCACAGGGGTCCCCGGCCAAGTAAGAGCTGGGACTTGTTTTTAGGGTGATTGGTGTGTGTGTGGGGGGGGGATGCTGTTTAACTCCAGGGAAGATGGGATATTGCCCCATTGTCAGGGCAGAGGGAGAAGCCTTTTAGGAGAGAACGTTCCTGAAAAAAGGGTGTGTTCCCATCTCTTGACTTCATCTTTTCTTCAGTCCGAGAGGCCGGTGAGCAAGGCGATGTGGAGCCCCGAAGGATTGTGCGACACCCCGACAGTCACCAACTCTTCATTGGCAACCTGCCCCATGAGGTGGACAAGTCAGAACTCAAAGATTTCTTCCAAAGTACGTTGCGTTCCTCCAGTACGGCCCTCAGGGAACAGAGGTGTAACTTGACATTCTCTAATGTTCCAGAGAGGCTGGCAGTGTGGGGTAGAGCACCTGCTTAGCAAGTAAGGAACTCTGAGTTCAAACCCCAGTAGCACCCAATACACGGGAAAGTTTGGGGGAACGTCACTAGAGATAGATTGCTTGCCTAGCACGCACACGCTCCTGGGGTGCATTCCCAGCACTGCAAAAATAAAGGAAAAAATAATAAATGGAGAGTTTAATTGCCACAATTTATTATTTAATCCACTTTTAAAAAACATTTTTTTATTGAGATTCAATGATTAAATCTCAGATTTCACAGTATTGTGGGGTAGTGATACTTAAAGTCACAAACACATTTTAACCTTCACAAGGCACGTTGTCATTATCATGGTCTATAATGTTGGTGCATTCTCCAAGCGTTGACAGTACAACTATTTCTTCCATGTTGGGTGATCTGTACATTTCTTTTGCTTAGTGTCAGCGGTTCCCTCTTTCCCTCTCCTTCCCTCCTTCCCATCACTGCCCTTGAGTTGCTTAGTTCATTTTCATCACTGTCCAGTGCAGCTGATGATGGTCCTTCTGTTGTATTTTTTCCCATTTCCCTCTGATTCTGTGCCTTCCTCCTAGCTCCCCTCAGATGTGCACATACATATACCATATATGAGGCCAAGAACATATAGTCACTTGGAAATTATATGACGAATTAAGTAGATACCCATTGTTTCTTGAGTCCTGTTTACTTTGTCATATCTCCTTGCATTTTGGATTTAACATCCATACATCAAGGAGACCATGTGTCATTTGTCTCTATGGTCTTGGCTTTCCTCACTCAAAATGATTTGCTCTAGTTCCATCCATTTCCCCATGATGCCTTTATTTTGTCCTTTTCTAAAGGCTGCCTAGTAATCCACAGGTACCACAGTTTTTGGATCCTTTCATCTGTAGTGGGGCATCTGGGTTGTTTTCCATATCTTGGAATCCGCTATCTCTTGAAACATTTCAGCATCTAAACATATTGTGAGCTCAAAGATTTATCATTAATATTTCAAACTAGTGAATGTTCCAACCTGTTGGAAACTTTGGGTGGTTGAGTTGGTCATTGTCTGTGGGGTGTACGAAACACAACCAAATTGCTTGTTTTGACTTAGAATCCACCCCTAAAGTGGCCTCTGTTGACACAGGCCAATGCTAGGAAATGGGAAGAAACCCTGAAGGGTTGAAATAATTCTGGCCCTCGCATTTCAGCTGAGGGATAGTCCTACCTGTACTTAGCATCTTTTTTTAACTTCTTTTTTATTTTTTACTGGTCATAGAGCTTGAACTTGGGGCCTGCGCACTGTATCTCAAAGCTACTGCTCTACCACTTGAGCCTCAGCTCCACTTGTAGCTTAGTGATGGATGATGGGAGATAGAATCTCATGGACTTTTCCTGACTGCCTGGCTTTGAACCGCTCCTCAGCTCTTAGCCTCTCGAGTAGCTAGGATTACAGGTGTGAGCCACTGCTGCAGCTTTTGCAACTGATTTTTTTGTTTTGTTTTGTTTTGTCGGTTGCCAGTCTTGAACTCTGGGTCTGGGCACTGTCCTTGGTCTTCAGCTCAAGGCTAGCGCTCTACCACTTGAGCCACTGTGCCACTTCTAATTTTCTGGTGATTAATTGGAGATAGAGAGTCTCAAGGGCTTTCCTGCCCAAGCTGGCTTTGAACCTGGATCCTCAGATCTCAGCCTCCTGAGTAGCTAGGATTACAGGCGTGAGCCACCAGCCCTGGCCTAGCTTTTTTTTTTTTTTTTTTTTTTTTATAGCCGGTCTTGTGGTTTTTCTCCTCAGGGTATGTCTCAGTATGCATGTTCCTACCAGTCATGTTGTTCTCTGCGTATGGGTGCTGGAGTGTTCTGCTACTAATGGCAAATCCCCTTCCCCTGCAGACTATGGGAACGTGGTGGAGTTGCGCATTAACAGCGGTGGCAAGCTGCCCAACTTTGGTTTTGTTGTGTTCGATGACTCTGAACCTGTGCAGAAGGTCCTTAGCAACAGGGTAAGTGGTTTTTCTAGGTTAATTTTTTTCTTTCCCTCCTTTTTTTTAAGTGTGTCTAGCTGATTGGTAGAATGCATGACCAGCATGCTGAAGGGCCCTGGGTTTTATCCCCAGTACGCTGGGGGAGGGGGAAGGGGCAAAGGTGTGTGTGTGTGTGTGTGTACACATACATGTACACATGGGGCAAAGGTGTGTGTGTCTGTGTGTGTGTGTCTGTGTGTGTGTGTGTCTGTGTGTGTGTGTACACATACATGTACACATGTGCATGCTGAGCCTGGAGCTCTCAATCCACTTTCTTGCTCTCAGCTGGCACTGTACCATTACTTGAGCCATACCTTCAGTCTGGCATTTTGCTGGTTTAACTGCAGGTAGGATCTCATAAACTTCTACTGGGACTAGCTTTGACAAGATTCTCCAGGTCTCAGTCTTCTAAGTAGCTAGGATCACACAGTGGAGCTACTAGTGCCTGGCTGTACTGGACTTTGAATTCGGGACCTCATGTTTTCTGGGCTGGTGCTCTACCACTTAAGTCATGCCTCTGGCCCCATTTTGAGTGAGTCTCATTTCCTGCCCGAATGTGCACCTGAGCCACAATCCACGATTGATGCTGTCACAGTTGGGCTGGCAGGTGCCTCGAAATTGAATCTACCTCAGTTTACCTCAAACCAAGATCCTCCCCATCCCAGCTCCACACGTAGCTGGGATTACAGGTGTGAGCCACCAACCAGTGCTGGCTGTATTTTGGTTCTCTAAAGTGTATTCATGTTCCAATCTGTGTATTAGATGTAAAGTTAATTTATGCTAATGCATCTGACCATTATTAAAAGGACTTCCTGCCTAGGAATTATTCTCCAGATTTCCTCCTTGGTCTTTATTTTATTGTATTGATGAAAGTCTCCCATCAGAGAGCAAACACAAAAATAGCTGCATAGCATAGTCCTTCTGAGTCTCTGTCTCTGTCTTCCTGACCTCATTGCAATCCTCTAGACATTTTGTTGGTCATTTATAGGTCATTTTAGTGACTTTTTTTTGCCAGTCCTGGGCTTGAACTCAAGGCCTGGGCATTTGTCCCTGAACTTTTGCTCAAGACCAGCACTCTACCACTTGAGACACAGTGCTGCTTCTGGCTTTTTCTGTGTATGTGGTGCTGAGGAATCAAATCCAGGGCTTCATGCATGTAAGGCAAGCACTCTACCACTAAGCCACATGCCCAGCCCTAATGATAATTTTATTTGGGATGTATATATGCTTTTCATGAGTACATACGGTGACATCTTTTAAATACATGATGATTTTTTTTTTTTTGGTTGGTCATGGGTCTTGAACTCTTGGGCCTGGGCACTGTCCCTGCGCTCTTCAGCTCAAGGCTTGCACTCTACCACTTGAGCTGCAGCACCACTTCTGGTTTTCTAATGGTTTATTGGAGTCCTATGGACTTTGCTGCCCAGGCTGGCTTTGAACCTTGATCCTCAGATCTCAGCCTCCTGAGTAGCTAGGATTAGAGGCATGAGCCACCGGCGCCCAGTCATGTGATGATATTTTTTATCTCAAGTAAGCCTCCAAGACCCATGGAGAAAGGTTCATAGTTAATATTATTTCGTTTTTACATAGGATTTCATTGAGTCAATACAGTGAGTATTGCATGCATTGTGGGACTATTAAATGGGCTTTAAAAAAAATTGGCTTATATCAGTTATACAAGGGGGATTTCATTGTTACATCTTTCAACATGTTTTGCTGCATTCCAATCAGTTTTACCCCCTCATGACTTGATTCATCCTGAATACCTAACTACTCCATGCATTAGTTAATAGGCTGACAGGCTTTCTGAATTCAAAACAAAAACTGGAAAGTGAACACAAGTTTGGTTTGAGAATTGCTGGTTCTTTCTGACATATATCGATAGATAGCTATATCTATACATTTAGCCATATATAGCCAACCATACATATGGATGTCCTGTATTTATCATCTATTGCATATCCTATCAATATGTGCTATATATTATTTATTAGATGTAATATATAGGAATAGCAGTACTGCTATATATTACATCTAATAACAAGTAAATATATAGAATAATATATAAATATATAGATATATTTACACAAATCTATATCGATTTCTATATCTAGAAATATTTTATATTTATACATTTATATACATAGAAGTACATATTTCTCTATAGCTGAATTTAAGTACCGGTATGTTTTCATATTTATATATTTAAAAATACGTATAAATATGTATCTAAATAATAGTACTGCTACTTCTATATTACATCTACTAGATTATATGTAATTACATGTGATATAATGTTAATCTAATCTATTAGCCCTCTGAGCCTCCAGAGTCAGTCTGATCCTTGGTTCTTGCAGCCCATCATGTTTCGAGGTGAAGTCCGTCTGAACGTGGAGGAGAAGAAGACGCGGGCAGCCCGAGAAGGCGATCGCCGGGACAACCGCCTGCGGGGGCCCGGCGGCCCTCGAGGTGGGCTGGGCGGGGGCATGAGAGGCCCGCCCCGGGGAGGCCTGGTGCCCAAACCAGGATTCGGAGTGGGAAGGGGCATCGCTCCCAGACAGTGAAGGCTTCTCCATGGGCTCCGCACAGCACACCAACCCCAGCGCCTACAGAAGGGTGGATTTCTTCAGCCAGCCTCTGGTATCCTGGAGTTTGATGACCCTAGTCTATTATAAACTGCTAAGTTTGTACAATTTTATTTCTTTTTGTGTTAGGGTATCTGCCCCCTTCCCTTCCCTTCCGGTCCCTTCCCTTCCCTTCCCTTTCCTGACCTTTTAGTCCTTCACTTCCAATTTTGTGGAATGAGATTCTAGGAGTGACGGATTTTTAACGAAGAAGAAGAAGAAAAACAGACTGGTTTTCCTTGCTTACTTTGCATATACGGACTGGATTTTTTTTTTTTTAAACAGCCATTTCCCCAAAGGAATGTGTCTTGCTTATTACTGACATTTGGTATGTTTCATTCATTGGAATATTTCTTATTTTCTACCTATTTCCAACACCTGTGGCAAATACAGGATTTGATAAACATTTTGGAGGCAGGAAAAAAACAATCCAATTTGTTCCTTGAGTCCTGACTACCTTCTGATGTGGAAAAATTGCCATTTGGAAAATTTGACAAGTTTGATTCTCACTTGCTATGGTTGTCTTGAATAAAAGGTGTTAATAGAACTTTTTTCCTTTGGATATGTGATCACCAAACAAGTCTACAACCTACTGTTTTGACCATTGAAATTAAATTTTGAGGTAGGTTTTCAATATCTAGAATGCAACTGAGATTTTTCTTGAACTACTACATTTTTCCAGGTAGCGTTTTTCATGTTTAGTTTGTATTTGTAAAAAATAACAACAACAACAAAAAAAACAAAAAGGAAAAAAAAATACAAGAGAGAAAACAAACAAAATTCCCCCAAATCTGAAAAACCAGAGCAAAACTGTTGTGCCTTCTATTTATCTTCGATTTCAGTCTTGGTGATTGTTTTCAAGAAAAAGAATAACAAATTCTAGATTTGCTTTATCAGGTTCAGAGGATTGTGGGGAATGGTAGAAACGCACCCACCTTGTATGTCTTCTCTTACTTAAACCTTTGTCATGCCTTATTCTCAAAACCGAATCTCAAACTGGAATGCCTTGAGAACAGATGCTTCTGTGGGGTTCTTTGACCTAGCCCAGCATTTGTACTAAGTTTTATTTTGGTATCAGATTCCTAATCATAGCCCAGAAGAAAGACTGTGACTTGACTCTTGCACCTTGCCAATATGCTTGAGTGTCTACAATGTTTCCTTTGAAATCATAGCCATATGGTGAATTTCCTATTTTGTTATGGTTCTCTCTATGAATGGGCATGCAGTGGGTGTTTCTTGGAAACGGCCAATTTTTATTAAAAGTATTTCTGGAAGAAACTCAAATCTTGGCAATATAGCAATAATGTAATCTTCCTTCTCCCGAGCCTGCCCTCTGATGTGTATGTACAGTGTGTGAAATGGGTTGCAGGTTCTGTTTGCACACATGTGAAACAAACCTGTGTGTAATCACTTTTCACGACTAAGCCAGGGACAGAGCAGCTTGTCAAATTGAACTTTGCTTAATGGCTCACATTCAGGATGTCATTTGCAAACAGTGTACATAGGAATAGCAATGTTTTATTTTGCTGTTCATGGGAAACTTCAGTGTAGATTTACTGTGAAAGGGTTAGTTGAGACTAAAATGAAGTGTGGCATTATCATACTTCACATGACGAATCCTAGGTACCTGAATCTCATACCTGCTTTTTAATTCAGTGTAAATAATTGTCCTTTTAACTTGGGTTATCCGAACTTTATTGGGTCCAGGCCAGGAATCATTGGAAGGGATTCAACTTGGGCTTTGGTAGCTTATATTAAGCTTGTGGTGAAGGGGAAAGGTAAGATAGCCTGAATTACCTGTGAAAAAAAGTCACCTTGAACACCAGCTGTTGGACAGGCAAAGGCAGGAAGATAGAGTTCAGATAGCCTAGGCCACACAATAAAACCTGTATAAAAAAAAAAAACTTTTTTAAAAAATCGTAATCTTTATTTCAAGATTATAAGTTATAGATTACCTTAGCCAGATGCTGGCGAGACTCACACCTTGTGTAGTCATAGCTACTCAAGAGGCTGAGATTTGAGGATTGAGATTCAAAGCCAACCTGGGCAGTCAAATCCCAGTGACTCTTAATGACACCTCCACGCAACCCACAGAAATGCTGGAAATGGAGCTGTGGCTTAAGTGGTAGAGCGCCCAGCACTGAGGGCAAAAAGTCAAATTGAGAGTGAATCCTTGAGTTCAAGGCCCAGTATGGACACACACACACACAAAATACGGATAACCTAGCAATTACTTTTCTCCATATGAAAACTGAAGGTTAAGGTCACTAACTAGATGTAGTGATTTTCAAATGGGTATCTTTATCAAGTCCTATAGAGGGCATTGGGTAATATCAGATTTCAGAAGATGACTCATCCCTAACATTTATTGGCTGTAAAAGTGAATCAACCACTGGTATCGCTGTCTTTTGCTGAGTGGAACAGCAAATGTGTGGGACAGGATTTCTTTCATTTTTGAAATCCTATCTCACATAAATAGCAGGTGGATAGTAACACCTGTTCTAGGTAATTAATCTCCTGATTATTGTATGAAGTATGTGTGTGCCCGTGTTAGGTGCTTATTGGGGAGTTTAGTCGGGCACTGGTGACTCAGGCCTATAATCCTAGCTACTCAGGAGGCTGAGATCTGAGATCATGGTTCAAAGGAAAAGTCCGTGAGACTTACCTCTAATGAACCAGGAAAAAAGCTAAAAGTGGAGCTGTGGCTCAGGTGGTAGAACACACTAGCCTTAAACAACTCAAAAATGGAGGGACAGCATCCAGGCCCTGAGTTCAAGCCCCAGGATGCCTAGCATACTCATAAAAAGGTAGAAGTGGAGTAGTAAGTGTACACCAGATTCTGCTGATAACTTGAGGGATTTATGCTATAATCTCAGAAAACAAAAGATGAACGAGTCATCAAAATGGGATGATCACAGGGTTTGAATAGCATTGGACCTGCACAATTGAATTGAGCCTTAAGGTTAGCACTGTTAACAATCCCAAGTACCACTCTTTGTCTTACAGCATATAGAATAAACATTAGAGTTCAGAGGTCATGCATTCACACAGCTAGGAAGTAAACACAAGAAAGTCATATTTCCTACTCTAGCAACAGCTGTTCGTCATGTTCAGCTTTTTCAGATCTTAACATTTTTCATGTGTAGGAATGGTCCAGTGGTTAAGTCCCTTGACCCATGTCACTTGCTAAGATTAGTTTGGTTTAATGGGTTTCTTAAGATCTTAGCTTGTTTTCCTGTGTTCTAATTCAGCTGTTAATCAGGGAGTAGTGGGAGATATGTGTATATATATATGCATATATACATACATATATGTATGTATATATATTTTTTAAATTTGGAGAATGAGTTAGAACCACAGTTTTAAGTTAGAACACTTTAATTCTCAACTTGCCCAAGCCTGTTAATTTCAGAAAGTAGTAACTTCAGGGCCTACATAGGGGGGAAAAAAAAAGTTGGATTCTAGTGGTTCACATCTGTAATCCTAGCTATTCAGGAGGCTGAGAGCCAAACAATTTATAATTTGAAGTCCGCTTAGGCAGAAAAGCCAATGAGATTCCATCTTCTAAAATAACCAAGCAAAATGCCAGGCCGGAGGTATGGTTCAAGTGGTCAAGCCAAGAAAATTTGAGTCCCTCAGTTCAAGCCCATATCAGCAAAAAAAAGAAAATTCTAAATGGATTTGTAAATTCTCTTCCCAAAAGGAATTGAGTTGGCATTCAATGACCTCTTGGGTTATGGGAGCAGATCAACCTTAGAAAAATACATGCTTTTTCTGTATGTCTCCTGCATCCATTTGACATACTTCCACATTAGGATATGAAATTAAGTTGGAGAGACAGTGGTGAAAGTTTGCATTTTTAATTGTCTTTAAAACAATTGAGACTGTTGAACTTGAGCCAGGTGCTGGCGGCTCACACCTGTATTCCTAGCCACTCAAGAGGCTGAGGTCTGAGGATCACAGATTGAAGCCAGCCTGGGCAGGAAAGTCTAAGAATCTGATCTCTAACCACCAGAAAACTGGAAGTGGGGCTGTGGCTCAAAGTGGTTAGAGCAGTGATCTTGAGCAAAGGAGTTCAGAGACAGGCCTTGAGTTCAAGTTCCATGACTGATCAAAAAAAAAAAAAGTTGAAATTGGACTTTGTGGGTCTCCTTTTGATATTTGCAAATTCAGTGTGATCACACAAAATAGTACTTCGTTTTTGAATTGTCTCTCATTTAGTTTGGTAGATAGATAACCCAAAAATACTTGAAGTCTGGAAGTGGGTGGTAATGAGGTTTAGGATAGCACAGTTCAGGTGAGTTCATAAACTTGTATTATGCTCACCTTCACTTTTCAAATAGGAAAACCTTTATAAGGATTTAAGGATTTAGTCATTTCATTGAAAATGTTGCACTTTGAATTTTGTAGGAAGCTGAGGTTTGTAGACTAGTTTATGTTGAATGACTTAAGGTGATCACATTTCAAATCTACAGAGCTAAAGCTGTCTTGGAATCGGGTCACTTCTGTGCTATTTGAAAGAACCCGCGTTCAGATGAGATTACAAATTGTTGTCTTCAGTTTAGCACTGTTTGACCTTATTAAGGAAGGAACTCTACATTTGTTTGAGCATAGGATTTTAGCAGACTGTCTAATAAAGTAAAAGTAGTCAAGATGTACAATTAGGATGAGGACCTTCCACCAACTCTTTAGGAACAGCAATGCATTATGGGAGTTGGTCCCATGAGGAATAACGGTAGCACCTATATTATAGTTAGGCACTGGTGGTGACTGGTGCCTGTAATCCCAACTTGAAGAAACAGATCTCTAGGTTGGACAGAAAAGGTGTTGAGATCTCCAATTAGCCAGCAAAAAAAGAAGTGGAGCTGCGGCTCAAGTGGTAGAGCAGCAGCATTTGAGTGACAAAGCCAAGCCACAGCCTTAGATCTGTGTTTAAGCTCCAGTAATGGCACCAAAATGGGAGGAATTGGGGGGGGGGGGATGGAGAAAACACTTTGTGGTGAGGGATCTGGGCCTCACTGGTAGGCTTACTTGTGAACACATGACTGAAGGAAAAATGCCAGCCTGTAATCTTTGTAGTGGTGACTTATTCAAGTCAAGAGGATTGTTGGAAGTAGACCTTGTCTTTGCTCGTGCCTTCATGAAACTCCCTTCAAAGCATGGATGGCCTGAATGGGTTTAAAGAACCAGAAACCAAACCCAGCTTTGGTTCAATTACTGTTAGAATCAAGATGGTTCAATTATGTTTATTATGTATGTGTTTATGCTAGATTTGAGAACTTGGGATGGGCTTCCAGCCCCTCCCCCATTTCCCATTTGAACTTAGGTAGCTTTTTGTTTGTTTGGTTGGTTTAAGAAGAGAATATTGGGAAACAAGTTTCATGGTTAATTCCCTTCCGTCACATGACCTGACCAATTACAGCATGGCGCCCATCCATGTTTACAGCTGCAAAATATGTCGTGTTCCCCGGTTTTAAAAGCTATGTGTATAGTGTGTTTTAGGATTTTGTTTTTAAACAAAGCAAATTAAAAGTATTTACCAAAAAAAAAAAAAGGTTCTCTGTTAATCCTTTCACAAGGAACCCAACTTAGGGAACGCTTGCCATTGTTTTGGGCCGAAATTAAAGGGTTCAGTTACATAGCCTGTTCTTAACGCTTGCTCTACTTAAAATCCCTTTTTTTTTTTTTTTTTTTTTTTTTTTTTTTTTTTTTTTTACTGTGTTCTCTTAAGCTTCAGTGTTAAACTTACCTGTTTGCCTTTGAATGTTTACATGTAAAGATTTTTGTTAGGGCCTGGGAATGTGGTAGAGTGCTTGCCTTGAACGCATGAAGCCCTGAGTTCGAGTCTTCAGTACCACCTACATGGAAAGAGCCAGAAGTGGTGCTGTGGCTCATGTTACAGAGTGCTAGCCTTGAGCAAAAAACCCTCAGGGACATTGTGCAGGCCCTGAGTTCAAGCCCCAGGACTGGCAAAAAAAAAAGGTTAATGAAGATTGTATATCTACTTATTTGGTCCTCTTCCCTAAAGAGAAAATGATTCCTTTTTTTTTTCAACTTTTGGTAGTGGCACATTTAACTTGTAGTAGGATGTTCGTAAATTCATGTGTAGGTGGAGGTTAGGTGTTGGGAGATGCAGTTGAAGTAGAATTTAGTAAACATTTTGGTGCCGATCCTGGGACTTGAACTTGGGGCCTGGTTGCTTTCCCTGAGCTCTTGTTGCTCAAGGCTAACACTTGAGCCACAGCTCCACTTCCAGTTTTCTGGTGGTTCATTGGAGAGGAGAGCAACTAGGAATTTCTTGTCCAGGCTGGCTTTGAACCATGATCCTCAGCTCTCAGCCTCTTGAGTAGCTAGGATTATAGACATGAGCCACCAAATGCTGGCGGCCCCTCTCCCCCAAATATTTTTCAAGTGAGACAAATCTACGAATGTTTTTCTTCCCATTTCTGATAGCACCAACAGGAAAGAAATTGAGAGTTTTGTTAATGCGAGAAAGGACTAAGGTTTTGTACAACCACTTAATTTTACAAAAATACACATGGCTCGGAGCATTCGTGAGTGGAATGGAAATGTGTGTGCCCGTTGGAATAAACAGAGAGCATGAAGGTTTCCTACAAAACAGCCAGAGCTGCTAAAGGCTGGGATGGGGAGAGGCAGACACCCCAGTTTAAATGCCTCTCCAAGGTACTTCTATAGTCCATTTCTTGGGGGGTAAGGTGCAGCTACTGGAGCTTAAATTTTGGGTCTGGCCTTTTCCCTCAGTTCTTTTGCTCAAGGCTAGCACTACTACTTTGAGCCACATCTTGGTGGTTGTGGGGCTTGAACTCTGGGCCTGGCCGCTGTCCTTCAGCTCTTCAGCTCAAGGCGAGTGCTCTACCACTTGAGCCACAGCACCACTTCCGGTTTTCTGGTGGTTTTTTTGGAGTCTCATAGACTTTCCTGCCCGGGCTGGCTTTGAACCATGATCCTCAGATCTCAGCCTCCTGAGTAGCTGACAGGTGTGAGCCACCAGCACCCAGCTTATCCTAACATTGTAATAGCTGAAACTCAGCTGTAATTTACTCCTCAGTCCTTGGATATTTTATATTCTGCACATCCTCTCACCTCCTAAGCTTCTTAAGCTCACAGGGGACAGCAGTTCACACTTAAGCCTGTAGATTTGTGTGTGCCTGGCAGGGCCATGAATGTATGAGGTCATCACAACCCCCTTCTAGTTAGGTTTCATTCTTCTTTGTTGTTGGTCATGGAGCTTGAACTCAGGGCCTGAGCGCTGACCCTCAGCTCTTCAGCTCAAGGCTAACAGCCACAGCACCACTTCCTGTTTTCTGGTGGTTGATTGGAGATAAGAGTCTCATAGACTTTGCTGCCCAGGCTGACTTTGAACTGTGATCCTCAGATCTCAGCCTCCTGAGTAAGCTAGGATACATGAGCCACCAGTGCCGGGCTTTAGGTCTCATTCTTCATGGTGAATAATTCAGGGACCTGTAGTCCCCCTTGAAAGCCTGGGGTGGCCAATTTCATAGTTTTTAAGTGCCTTCTCTTCCCCCCCCCAAAAGATAACACTTGCATCTGTACATACTCCAGCCGAATGCTGCCATCCAGCTTGCCATTTTCAACATCCAATCACAAGCTGTCTTTTCCTACAGAACGGTTCATTAGCAGGAATGGAGTGTCTCCCCCAGAGTTTGAAGTGAACTTGCTCAGTGAATTCCACCTCCCTATCCTCCCTTGGTGTGGGGGAGCCCTGGGGCTTGCATTCTAGGCCAAGGTGCTTTCCCTGAGTTTTTGTACTCAATTCTGGCCCTCTACCACTTGAGCTACAGCTTTACGTCTGGCTTTTCATTTTCATTTTTTTATTTTTTTTTTGGTTAATTAGAGATAGGCTCACACAGATTTTCCTCCCTGGGCTGGCTTTGAACCATGATTCTCAGATCTCAGCCTCCTGAGTAGCTAGGATTACAGCTGTGAGCCACCAGTGCCGGGCAGAATAATTTTCTTTACATGTACTCCTCCCTTGACCTCTCCACTGAGATTTCCCCCTGCTAGCTAGATGCGGGACTGCTGTTTCCCTGCATTGTGACCCCATATCCAGTTTCTGGCCAAGTCCTGTTGTTCTACCTCAGCCTTACCTACTTTTCCTCTATACCGCCTCAAAGCTTCACAATTTCCCTTTTCTTATTCTAGTCTCGTTTTAGATATAATTATTAGAGTCACTTAGCTGCAATAGCTCTGCTGTGTACCCCATGTATGTAATTCTTTCTATTAGACTGTAAGCTCTTTGGGTGCAGGGTCTGTGTCAGAGTCATCTGTTACCTCCCCTCCCCCCAATTCCCCAGCACCTACCAATAAATATTTCTTGAATGAACAAATGAATTCTCATTTCTTTGTTTTCCCCCCTTGGTCTAAGGCTGGGACTTGAACTTGGAACTTGGTACATGCCTCCACTTTTCACTCATTGGCTACTGTTCTACCAATTGACCCATGCTTCTAGATCTCTAGGATTAATTTCATTTATTTTATTTTTTGGCAGCCCTGGGCTTAAACCCAGGGCCTGAGTGCTGTCCCTGTGCTCTTTTGCTCAAACCTAGCCCTCTACCACTTTTTTTTGTTTGTTTGTTTTGAGTCCGGTCGTTGGGCCTGAACTCTGGGCCTGGGCGCTGTCCCTCAGCTCTTCAGCTCAAGGCTAGCACTCTACCACTTGACCCACAGACAGCGCCACTTCCGGCTTTTTTTTTCGTTTTGCTTATGTGGTGCTGAGGAATCGAACCCAGGGCCTCAGGCATGCAAGGCAAGCGCTCTACCACTGAGCCACCTTCCCAGGCCCCCCCCTACCACTTCGGGCCACAGCTCCACTTGAATTCCCAATTCTCAACATCAAAAAAGCCTTGTGTGAAATGACATGTCCTAGGATTTATACATCTAGTTTCCTCTTCTGTGCTTCTGGCAAGAGTTCCAAAATTTGGTCACACCTGACACAGTGTCTCAGTCAAAACAATGACACGAGTTCACCACAGAAAATTTCAGAAAACTTTTAATTTTTTTTCTCCCCCCCCCCCGGTTTTCCCATGGGAATCAGCATGAATGTGTGAATGGATGGTTCATAAATATATTCTTATATACATGTATCACAGAAATTTGTACATTCCGTCTTCAAACTGCAGAAATAGAGTTTTGTTTGTTCGTTTTTTTTTTTTACAAGCCAAAAAAATAAATGCCATCACTATTATGATTTCATGCACAAAAGGGAAGGGGAGGGGAGGAGGGGGTGGGGCTTAGAGGGAATTGCCTGTTTTCATTGGTAAGAAGTAAAAAGATTACATTAAGGAAGCGATTGCTTAACACGCTACTTAAGGTGATTAGCCAGACAAATCCTTAAGTCTGCAGCATTAAGGCCATACCAAGTTTATACATATATACATAGAAATCTCCATATAAAAAGACATACTATCCCATTGTCTTCTGGGAAAAGATGAGGAGCTTTTTTGTGTGTGTGTGAACAGTTCAACCCAATTTTTTCAGGCTCATAAAGATAACTTCCCAGGCTACTACTTCGAAATCTGCTTTGATTCCCCCCTTCCCCCCCACCCCCCCAGGTTCAAGACTGGTACTCCAACTTGATACCTGACACTTTGACTCATTGGCTAAGTTCTCTGCCAGTGGAGCCAAGCCTCCAGTCTTAACTTTGGCTATGTCTCAAGAGTTGTTTCTGCGGACTGAGGGTCTCACTGAGCCTCTTTCATGATGGATGACCGAAATACTTTATAACTTAACTGGGCCTAGCTAAGCATATGTCTAATACCTCCCCGCAGCAGTAATTGAGACTCAGAGTTACATTTGACTTATAGGTAGACACTACCGCCCTGTTGGCATGAAGTGTTGAGGAATTACACAGGGCCCTTCTGTTTGGGGGTTGAGAAAATGGAATTGTGTACTGATGAACCAGATGGTTAGCTAACCATTTTCTGGGGGAAAAGAAATGTAAGCATTACTTGGTGGGAAAAAAAATTTTTTTTTGCTTAAGATTCGGTCTTCTGCTTAAAATAGCAAGCCAAATAACTTTTTCTTTTGGTTGTTGTTGGTGGTAGTGCTTGAACTCAGGGCCTGGGTGCTGTCCCTGAGATTTGGTACTCAAGGCTAGCACTCTATCACTTTGAGCCAGGGCTCTAGTTCCAGTTTTCTGGTAGTTGGAGGTAAGAGTCTCATGGACCTTATTGCCTGGGCTGGCTTCTAAACACGATCCTCAGATCTCAGCCTCCTGAGAAGCTAGGATTACAGGCATGAACCACCAGCACCGGACACCCCCCCTCCCCGTTTTTATGTTAAAGACAAAGGGTAATTTGTGCAAATACCTAGATGGATGAAATGGAGGGTAACCATAAAGGTGAATTCTTTGGAAGTGACTAATAGTATGAAGTCATTTACTTTGGCAAGGTTAGGGTAAGTATTTCATACTCATACATACAGTCTACAATACTTCCCAAGACAGAATAAGAAGTGAAACATTACTATGTCAGAGATTAAAAGACACAAATAAAACAACCCTTGACCCCAGTGACCTACTTCAAGGATTTCTTCTTATAAGTAGTTTAAATCACTCCTATAGAATTTGTGATTTGGAACCGTACTAAGAGGGTTTGAAAAGTATTAAGGGCTTTTTAATCTTGTCTACTTTGTAAAACATTCATGTCCAACCTGTAGCAGCTGGAGACAAATCTTTTTGTCTAGTTTTTTTTCTCTCTCTAAATTTGGGGGCCTATTGAGGCTGCTGCTATATTTTATTTTAAACTAGATTTTGTGTGTACTGGTACTCAGGCTAGATACTCAAGGCCTGGATGCTCTCCTTTTTTTCATCAAAGTTGTACAACAAGACAGATCTACTTATGGTGTTTTTGCTGATTAACTGGAGACAAGGGTTTCTTGGATTTATCTGCCTGGGCTGGCTTCAAACCATGATCCTTAGATCTCAGCCTCCTGAGTAGTTGGGATTACAGGTGTGAGCCACTGGAACTTGGCTAAGATTTTTTTTTTTTCCAAAGTGGAACACAGGCTGTTTCAAGAAAAAGACTGAGAGCATTGCAGTATTTTTGTTTGTCAAAAATGCACAAGAATCATATATCATAGACATTGTACTTCTGTCCAACGCAGTAACAAGATGTACCCATTTTGGGTTTAATTCATCTGCAAATATAATGACATGTATGGGGAGATCAATAATAATAGTATGAATTCAAAGTGTTTTGAAATACCTCGTGGGAGCAACCAATTTTTATTTCTTGGCTTGCCATGTTGTGCATGGTGTACTTTTAAATGAGGTAGAACTATAGTTAATGTGGAAAATCTGCCTATTTGATATGTAAGCACCATTCTTAATAAAAAGAATCGGGGACAGTTTACTAGGATTAATAATGCTAACCTTTCCTCCAAAATACTCTGTGTGTGTGTGTGTGTGTGTGTGTGTGTGTGTGTGTGTGTGTGTGTGTGTGTGTGTGTGTGTGTGTGTGTGTGTGTGTGTGTGTGCATGCCTGCAGTATTGAGGGCTTGAACTCAGGACCTCATACTCTTGCTTGGCTTTTTCCTTTTAAGGCTGTCTACCACTTGAGCCATAGCTCCACTTTTGGCGTGTGTGTGTGTGTGTGTGTGTGTGTGTGTGTGTGTGTGTGTGTGTGTGTGTGTGTGTGTGTGTGTGTGTTTGTGTGTGTGTGTGTTTGTGTGTGTGTGGTTAATTGGATATAAGAGTCTCAGAGAATTTTCTGCCTGGGCTGGTTTCAAACCATATTTCTCACATTTCAGTCTCCTGAGTAGCTAGGATTACAGGGATGAGTCACTGGTGCCTGGCTCAAAATACCCTTTATACATTTAAGGAAAGAGGTAATAGTACATATTTGTGTAGGTAATAAAAATCAGTTACAAGTCTCCCTTCCCCCTCATATATATGTGTATATATATATATATATGTATATATATTATATTTTCCTCTTCATATCTGGCTTTTTCCTTCATGGACTGATTTTGGTGCTTGGGGTGGAGAGACCCTATAGGTGTAATTTTGGGTACAGCTGAGGGTCAAATACCTGCAGGACTATTTTTCCTCCAGGTCTGCACTGTTCAACATTCCAGTTAGATGGGGGAAAACTATGGAAGGGGTGATACTGATCACAGTACATTATAAACTTAAAAACTGACATGTTGACTTGAAACCCCTTTGTACAACTACTTAAAGATAATACATTAAATCAGATTAACAAAAGGTAGAATTATTAAGTAAATACCTTTGTTGTCTTACGTATGGGCTTCATAAGAAATGACTACATTTAGAATCCATGTAGCTGATGAGCTTAGTGTTAAACCAGGACTTGGTCATATCTCCCTGTCCCCTTCCTCATGTCTATAAAGCACAAATTAAACCTTAGTACTTGTTGGGATTAACTGATGCTCTTTGAAATAGGAATTTCTATTGAACATGATCTACCATATATGCTATTTTTTTTTTTTTTTGGTGCCCATACTAGGGCTTGAACTTAGGGCCTTGTGCTTTCACTTGGCTTTTACACTCAAGACTGGTGCTCTATACTTGAGCCACATCTCTATTTCCTTTGCCATATATACGTGTGTGTGTGTGTGTGTGTGTGTGTGTGTGTGTGTGTGTGTGTGTGTGTGTGCGCATCCTTTGGCTTGAACACAGGGCCCCTGGATGCTGTCCTTATTTTTTTTTTTTTTTGGTTGTTCAAGGCTAGCACTCTACCACTTGAGCCACAGCTCCACTTACAGCCTTTTGGTGGTTGACTGGAGATAAGAATCTCACAAACTTTCCTGCCCGGGCTGGCTTTGAGCAATGTTCCTCAAATTTCAGCCTCCTGTTTAGCTAAGATTACAGATGTGAACCACCAGCCTCCTGCTGCAGAAGTGTTATTCACTGTTTTCTTTTTTGCTTTCATATAAACTTTTTTTTTTTGGGGGGGTCCGGTCGTGGGGCTTGAACTCTGGGCCTGGGCACTGTCCCTCAGCTCTTCAGCTCAAGGCTAGCGCTCTACCACTTGAGCCACAGCGCCACTTCCAGCTTTTTTCTTTTTGCTTATGTGGTACTGAGGAAGCCAGGGCCTCAGGCATGCAAGGCAAGCGCTCTACCACTGAGCCACCTTCCCAGCCTCATATAAACTTCTCTGTGTGCTTTAAACCAACCAACCAACCACACAAACAAACTTCCTATACTCCCTCATGAGCCTGAGCAGTGCTAGAACAAGGCCCAACCTCTCTTATGCCCTTCACCGATGTCATCTACCTAGTGTGTTGAGATAAGATACTGCATTCTGTAGTTGCATAAGAAAGCAATGAAACTGTAAGCGACAAGATAAACCCATGACAATACAGGGGTAATGGATTATGAAGTAGGATGGAGATGGAACAAGGACGGCCATGCTTGGAGTCTGTATGCAGCCAATGGTTGGAACAAACTGAGGGGCATGTTAATGGCCTTAGGTAGGCTATGTTTTAAAAATTCCTTTTATTTTTGTTTCTTCTTGATCATCAGGCTCTTTGAAAGATATGTGTGTGTGTGTGTGTGTGTGTGTGTGTATGTACATATATATATACATATATATACATATATATATGTATATATATATATATATATCCAATGTTCCAATGGAAAGTTTCCAGAGCAAGAAAATTTAAAAATAAATAAATAAGAGCAGAGACAAGAGGAGAAATAGAAGACACTCCTCTGAAATAAAAATGAGACAGGAACTATTCTGCCCATCCTCATCTCCCTCCAGAGTAAATTAGCTCTTCTGGCAGAGCCTTGTTTCAAAATAAATAAATAAATAAGAATAGAAAATTAAGAGGTTCAACATGATGAGACCAGAAATAACCCAGAGAGAGAGAGAGAGAGAGAGAGAGAGAGAGAGAGACAGAGACAGAGACAGAGACAGAGACAGAGACAGAGACAGAGACAGAGACAGAGAGATAGAACCAAAACAGGAGAGGGAGGAAAAACATGCTTGGGAGGTGAGCTGGAGAAATCTTGAGGATCCTAAATTATTGGACAATGACTTCTACTGTGGAACTCATTTTCCTGTTCCAAAGCATGATAAAGCACCTTAATTATTGCCTTAAATAACCACATGACTCCATCAAAACAGCACAGCTTTAGCACTCACACACGAGCAAACATAGCCCCTGCTGTGGGTGACAGGTTGCGATATCCTTAGTGAGCAGCAGAATGGAAATGTGATGGAGGCCTTATCTAGGGTGGACGCTCATGATTCTAAGGTCATACAGGCCTGGGAGATGCTCCCGGCCATCTTGATGGTCTGAGACCCTCAGCTGACACAGTCAGACCAAAGTAATCGCTTTATCCTCTTAACAGTGGGGCTGGGGCTGGGTCTCATTTCAGGATTTTTATGAAGTTCTTTGTTCCTATGTTGGGGTTTCAGGATATGAAGAGCCAAGCCTTGCAAACATACGGGACTTTCTTTACATGAATACAAGTACTTCTCAGGGCAAGTCTGCTCCATTAAAACAAGACATTTCTTTTTATTCTTTTTACTGTAAGCTCTGATTTCTGAGAATGGGAGAAATTTGTGTGTGTGTATGTGTGTGTGTGTGTGTGTGTGTGTGTGTGCGCATGTGCAAGTATTGGGTTTTAAACTCAGGACTTACACTGTCCCTTAGCTTTTTCACTCAAGGCTAGTGTACTACCACTTGAACCACATCTCTACTTCTGGCTGATTAATTAGAAGAAAGAGTTTCATGGACTTTCCTTCCTGGGCTGGCTTCAAACCACGATCCTCAGCTCTCAGCCTCCTGAGTAGCTAGGTTGACAGATGTGAGCCACCAGGGCCAGGCTTAAATATAAAGTTCTTGACTTGAATTTCTGGACTTGGTTTCTAGGAGAAGGGGGCTGAGAGAAGGAAACAAAACCACATTTTATTTTATTTTTTGGTCGGTCATGGGGCTTGAACTCTGGCTCTGGGCGCTGTCCCTCAGCTCTTCAGCTCAAGGCAAGTGCTCTACCACTTGGGCCACAGCACCACTTTTGGCTTTTTTTGCTTAGATGGTGCTGAGGAATCGAACCCAGGCCCTCATGCATGCAAGGCAAGCACTCTACCACGGAGCCACCTTCCCAGTCCCCACATTTTTTTTTAAAGCATATTATTTCCTGATTAGAGAAATGCTGTTGTGGCTGGGGATAGAGGGTCATTTCCCTCATCAGCTGGGGTGAAGGGTAAGCAGAATGTGAAGATGTTGGCTGAATTAATCTAACAGCTTCCAAGTGGAGTCTATTGTTGCTGGCTTGAGCAGCCTGATTGCCAATCTGAGCGGCTGCAGGCGCAAGGATAACCCTCTTCATTAGCGGTATTACAATTGTGTAAGGAATCTAATGTTCACAATGGACAATTACCAGTGTGCTACGCTGCAATCTAATATGGAATTTCAGGCAATACCGTCTCTCACAATGCTCCTAAAGATGAATTTATTCTAAATAAATGAATGGTTTATTTCCCTTCCAAATAGGAAATAAAACTAGTTTCGGGGGGGGGGGGGAAATACCAGTGAGCTTCTGAGAGGGACTCATAGCCTATTTATTGGCAGTTTAGGAGAAGAAATCATCGGGGCGAATTAACCCTCCCTCATCTTTCTAGATGGACACAAAAAAATCAAGTTCAATCTAAGATTTTTTTTTTTTAAATGCACAACCACACGACATACATTTTTCTTTCTCTTTATCTCTGTCCTTGTTCATTCTTAGTCTTGAAGTCAAGAATGGATACTTGGATATTGGAGATGGCCAGCAGGTGGCAGAACTGGGCCATTTATTTCAGTGGGTGGTGAGATACACCGAAAGCTACATTGAAGTGGAGGAGACTTGGTTTTACTCTCTGGCTCCTGAGATGAACTGAATTTTGGAGATAAGGGAAATCACCAGCATCTCTATACCACGCATCGAGTCTACCATTATAAGTAAATCAGGTCTATATTTGGTGAAAGATTTGGAAAGCAGCAAACTGGTTATTGCACCCAAATCAGTTTTCAGCCATTGTCTATAATCCCAAAGCATGATATCGTTTATGCTTGAAAAAAGAAATTAAAATATCCTGATCGTTTGGAACCCCTCCCCCCACCTTTATTTTGGTCTGTCAGACTTGAATTCACTATCTGATGCTTTCTGCTCATTAGCTGGTGCCATGCCTCTACCCCACTCCCAAATTTTTTGATCTAAATTATTTGGCTTGATTTTCTCTAAGGATGAAACTTATGTAATTTATGGCAAAATCCTTTCTACAGTATACATGGATGATATAGTCTGAGCCTGTTTCTATTCCTGATTCCTGATTCCATCTATATACATATATGCATATAATACACACATATATTTAACTTTATCATGATTGATTGGTGATCTTGCCCACCGAAGTTCACCTTTGGGAATGTGATATATAATAATAAAAAAAAGAAGAAAAAATTTGCAAAGTTTTCAAAGGAGACAATCATCAAGAATTGTGCAGTTCCACCTACTTGCGTGAACAAATCCACACTACCACATGAGAAATTGGGGTGATAGTAAATTTGTAGTTGGGTCGATTTCTTCTTGAGCTATTTAAGCACATATTTGTAACAAACTTAGATGGAGGAAGAAGTTTAGCTCCTAAATCACTCTCCCCATTACGAATTCAGAGAAACTAAAACTTAGTCACATAGCCAACACTACCTGACTTATGACAGGATTAAGTTCATGTTTATCTCATGATCTACAAGTCCTTTATCCACACTGATTTTTTTTTTTTATAAGCGATACTAAGTTTGAAGTAGCCTGTGGGAAGATTTCAGTGATATTGCTCTTCTGTGACTCAAAAAGAGATGAGCCCAATTGCTTGCTGGGTACTGACATCCAGTTTTAGAAACTTCCAAATGGCTCACAGATGAATTAGCAGAAGCCCAGGGCTTCATTTGGGGAGTCAACTGAAGTCAACTCACGTTGGGCAAGAAATCATAAGGCAATCCCATAGGATCCCTCAATCTCGGAAGATTCTGGAGGCAGTCTAGGAGCAGGTTTGTTTGGAATCTGCACATGGTCGTGGTGGAGAAAGGGTTAATTGTCTTTGCACAACTGGAATTGTCTCCAATCTTTATAAAGGCCTGGGACCTTCCTTGTCCAATTCACCTAGACCTTGTTATTTCATGCCAGTAGTGGGACTTTAACTTAGTTTCCTGCTTAAGGCTGGTTCTCTACCATTTGAGTCACACCTCCAGTTCTAGTTCTCTTTATTTATTTATTTATTTTTGGTGGCTCATTGGAGATGAGACTCTCCCAGATTATTCTTCCTCCAGGCTGACTTCAAACTATGGTCCCCTGATCTCAGTTTCCTGGGTAGCAAGGATTTACAGATGTGAGCGACCCAGATGCCCAGCTTTCACCCAGAATTTAGACATTCTGAGTTTCATTTGGTAATGAGCAAAATAGAAGGGAGCAGGGCTTCATCAGATTTTTTTTTTATTCTTAAAAAAATAACTTTGACCTAAAGAAAGAGAATAAAGTGCTAGCAAAAGGGGGCTCATGGATCTCTCCAAGGATTCACACGGCTCAGAGGCCAATTTCACATCCACTGGGCTCCGTTCTTTAGGATCTCAGACTCAGGTCCACATCACTCACACAGAAGACAGGCCCCATGTTTTAGTCTCCAACAAGCCAAATGAAGGGACCTCCTACATCAGGACATCTGTATTACACAAGCTTCAGGGTCCGATCCTTTTTTTCCCCTTCTGTTTCTTTTTGGATGCACAGTGCATTTTCTTGATGTGAATCCCTGGAAATCTCTTTTTAGCCTTAGGCCATCAGGGGCCGTGAAGCCATTGTGCCATTAGCAAATGGGAGAGAATTCCCTAGGAAAAGGGGGGTGTAAAAGAATGCAATGCTGAGCTTCCCAGATCTCCTCTCTTAATCACTTACCCCCCCCATCCTGCCCTGAGTTGGGGATCCCCCCCCAAGGACCCCTGATGAAATCACAAGCCACAGAACAACATTTGATTGTCAAGTTAGCTCCTTTCTTTCTACCTCCAGCCAGGAGAATAAAGTGCAAAGATAGAAACCCAGTCCCAGCATTGCTGGCTAGGATTCCAATGGAGGAGAAGGATGTAGACATGGCGCCAACATTTCAGAGTTAAGAGCAAATGGACAGAGCGGGTAGAGGTCTGCATCGCCAACCTGCAAGACTTCTATCTGTAAACATCACATCCGCCAGCAGCACCCTCTGCACCCCCAAACTCAGTTCCTTTCTCAGACCTTGTCCTAATTCTCTTGGGGGGAATGACAGCGGCACTTTTAAGAGTTAGAGCAAAGAGAAATGTTCGTCTTCATTGTCCCACATGTTAAAGCTAAACAGAAGTATCTTCAAAAATAATAGACTTATAAAAATATAATGGAGGCGTTACCTCCCCCCAACTTCCCGCCTTATCTATGGTAATGACATGTCAAAGTAGAATGAACTCACTTTGTAAATATTATCATCTTTTCCCCACCCATAAGATAGCTCATTCATTGTAGCCTGGAATTTTCTTTTTCGCCTCTTAACCATTGCCAAACCACTGGGTAAAACAGAGCTATTTCATCTCCCCTCCCAACCCCTCCCTAAACCCCCTACTCTCCCCAATAGGTACCCACTTAAAATTCCAAAGAGACTCTTCCCCCCCAAAAATAAAACATTTGAAAAAGGAAAGCCTATCTGTTTACACTCCATCGATGTACATATTATTTCTTGAGATTATTACTTTTTTTTTTTTAACCATAGAAAAGATTGCATATTGGCAAGATACTGAGAAAATCATGGCAGCCATTTCTGGATCGTGGGTAGGGTGGTCAATAATGGGGTACATGTGGAGGCACAGAAGCAAGAAGGTTCACAGGGGAACAGTCAGCCTGAGGGAACGTGGGGGTCGAGTGGACCATTGGATGCTCAACCCTTTAGGCCTTTTCGATCCTCCCCCACCCCCCAACCCCTATCTTTTGAATCCTTGTTTTCTGTGCTCTCCACCTGGCCCCTCCCCTAACTCACCCATTAGCCACGCCCCCTCCAGCCCTCTTGAAGCTGAGGTCCAATGGCTTTTGGCATGTGTCCATTCGAGGGCTATTTTTGAAGATAGCTATGGCATTTGGAGGGGGGGGGCGGAGTGAGGGGAGACACAGACCAGATCAAAGCTTATTTGTGACCCAGAGGAGAAAGAAGAAGAAAGTAAGATAGTCCATGACTTCTGTGACTTTAAAAATTTAAGCAGTTCCTAGGCTGATAGGTTAAGAAACGCCTTAGTTGTTCTCGTAATTTTGTTGTTGTCGTTGCAATTAATGTAAAGCATGAAAATAGATATCCTATATTACATTGATTCCTTCCTGCTCTGGGTGGTGGTGGGGTGGGGGGGGGGAGAGAGGAGAAGGCAGACGAAGAGATCTGCACGCTGCTCATGAACTTCCAGTTTTAAAAGCTGTTCAATTTAGGTCCCCCTCCTCCAGCTCCTCCCCCCTCCTCCAGCTCCTCCCCCCTCTCGCTCCCTCCCCCTCTCCCCTCCCCCCTTTCCTGTGGCCTTCAGTTCCTAGGCTAGACAAATGCCACCTGGGGTTAAATAGATAGTGCAGCATTCTAATATTCATGCACCAGGGCCTTTCGCCTTTGCACAGTCCGCAGAGAGCCAGAGTGATGTGTGCAATGCCCCCCAGCCCCCTCTCCTCCCCGGTCTCTGCTCCAGACTCCTCTCCCGGCCTCCCCCCTTCGCACCCCAAACCCCTTCCTTCACTGGTTGTGGACATCCTCTCGACGGACGATCTTGTAGATAATCCAGTAGAACATGTTGAAGATGAGGAAGGCCATGGGGAAGCCGATGCGGGATATCTTGTCGATCTTCTTGGCCCTCTGGATGAAGAGTTTTCGCATCTCCTCCGGGGACTTCGATGGGGCGGGAGGGGGGTTGGTGGTGTTATTGTTGTTGGCACCCTTGACGGAGATGCCGTCCTTGGCCTGCAGACAGGCCGGGCCCATGCCGTAGGCCGAGAAGTTGAAGCGGCCCTCTCCAGCCTCATCTTCCTGGAACAGATTCAACATGGGGCTCTACTTAAAATAAGACAGGGGCTGGGCACCCTCTCTGTAAGGCACGCCCCCTGGGGAGCCAGGCCACGCCCACTGGACAGCCAGACCACGCCCACCAGAGCAGCTGAGGGAGAAAGACCAGACCAGGCCCAACTGGGGGCAGGCCACACCCACGGAGGGGCGGGGAGAGAAAAAGCGCTAGACCACGCCCACTTAGGAAAGCCAGACCACGCCCATCCAGGCATCCCACACCAAGCCTGGGAAAAAGACCAGGCCACGCCCACCCCCGGGGAGGCTATTCCGGCCACACCCACATGAGGGGCCAGGCCACGCCCATCCAGGCATCCCACACCAGCCTGGGAAAAAGAACCAGGTCACGCCCCCCCCAAGATATTCAGGCCACACCCACACGAGGGGCCAGGCCACGCCCACCCGGCCCTCCCAGCCTCTTGGGTTGCAGTGGTTCTGACTGTTCAGGGCTTTTCTGGCGGGCTGGGGTGTTCTGCCTTTTAGAGGGGTGCCGCTTGCTTGCGAAAACAGATGCAAACCAGGGGATAGGAATTGGAGTCGAGGGGCTGGTGTGCTCAAATTCCAGAGATGCGTGCCAGGTCTCTGCGCTCTGTCATTGGCAGGCTAGAGATCTTTGGCAAGTCACTGTCTTCTGTGATTCTTGAAGGGTTTCGTTTTGTTTTTTTTTGTTCTGTTACTGTTTTTCCACATTTTCCTCAAAGTGTGGAATCAGATTCCCTCTCTCTCTCTCCCCCCCCCAGTTCCCACTCCAGTACCCCACAAGGTTGTTTAACCCTGGGAGGTTTTCATTGCTGAGATTTTGTTTTGTTTTGCCTCAGAGCTGTCCTGGATTGGGGTTAGGAATTCAGGGGACAGTTGGGGAGAGGTCCCCTGCTTTGCTTCTGTTGCTTCTTTGCCCTCTTCCCTCCCTGATATGGCCCAGGAGGCAGCAAGAGTCCTGGCTTTCCTCTGTAGCCACAGCTCTTTCCTGCCTGGTGTTCCCATTGTCCACGGAAGCTGTCACCGCTGGTAAACCTCTGGATGGTTTTCAGCATCATCTCATTCAAAGCCTTTCATCATTTGACCCCAACTTACCTTTCCAGCGGTGTTCCCTCCCCCACGCCAGGCCCTGTAGTTTGGTTTCAGACCGGCTGCTGAGTCAACCTGTGGCTCTGTGGAAATTGTATTTGCTCTCATGGCCCAAGACATATATATTTTTTTCTGATAGGAATTCTCTTTTGCTTCTTTCTGCTTAAGATGGCACCAACCATGAGTAAGAAATTCAATATCCACAGTATCCAGTAAAGTCCTGTCCATGGTGCCCATCTGTAATCCTAGCTACTCAGGAAGCTGAGATCTGAGGATCAAGGTTTGAAGTCAGTCCAGAGAGGAAAGTCTGTGGGACTCTTATCTCCAGTTAACCAAGCAAAAAGCTGGAAGTTGAGCTGTGGCTCTAATGGTAGAACACTTGCCTTGAGCATTAAAGCTTAAGGGCAGGTCCTGGGCCCTGAGTTCAAGCCCCAAGACTGGCAACCTCCCCCTTCCCCCCACATCAAGCCCAGATATTGGGGCTTGAAGTCTGGGCACTGTCCCTGGGCTCTTTTTGCTCAAGGCTAGTGCCCTACCACTTGAGCTATAGCTCCACTTCTGGCATTGTGAGATTAATTAGAGGTTAGAGTCTCACAGACTTTTGGACATAGAGCCTAATATACAGACCCCAAACTCAGTAACCTTTTATAGAGTAAATCAGTGTACATTGTTATCTTCACCAGTGCCAGCTTCCTTTTATTTTTAAACTTTATTTTGGTTTGTTTGACTAGAGTTTTAGCGAGGTGTGGGTGGCTCACACCTGGAATCCTAGCTACTCAGGAGGCTGAGATTTGAGGCTCAAGGTTCAAAGCCAACCCTGAGCAGACAAATCTGAGAAACTCTTATCTCTAGTTAACCAGCAAAAAGCCAGCAGTGAAGGTGTGTGGTTTGAGTAGAAGGTACCAGCCTTGAGCAAAAAGGCTAAGTGTGTGTGAAGCTTTGAATTCAAGCCCCAGTACTGGCAAAAATCTCAACCAATTAATCAATTAATTAATTAATTAATTAATGGAATTGTGTTTCAGATACAGGAACATTTGAAACATAGAGTAAATGCCCAATAAACTTTTTGGCAAATGAATGAATTTGGCCCAGCTCAGTCATGGCAGAAGTACAGAATGGGAATGGGGTGCACAAAGCAGGTGACAAACAGGGGATCAAAAAATATTTGGCTGGGAGTGTGGTAATAGTGGAGTGTTAATATCAGGACCATGGAGAGCGGTATAGCGGGGAATAAGCTACCATGCCTGGAACCAGGGCCTAGCAAGGGTTTAAATCTTACTTCTTTTTCTTTTTTCCCTTTTTGTCACTCGTGGGGCTTGAACTCAGGGCCTGGGTTCTGTCTCTGAGCTCTTTTGCTTAAGACTAGCACTCTACCACTTTGGGCCACAGCTCCACTTCTGGATTTTGAGTGGTTAACTACAGATAAGAGTCTCACAGACTTTCCTGCCTGGGCTGGCCTTGAACAGAGATCCTCAGATCTCAGCCTCCTGAATAGCTAGGATTTACAGACATGAGCCACCAGCACCCAGCTAGATCTTATTTCTAAGGCATTTAAACAAAATTTGTGTTCTGCCTTCCTCCTATGGTAAATAGTACGGTGGGATGAGAGGAGGTTGAGGCTGAAGGTCTCACACTTCAGCAGAGAGAAAGAAATTTCCTAGAAAGGACCCAGGAAATGCTTGTTGTTCTTGTCACCACCAGCAGGTGGCAGGACACATCTGCCCATCTGCTTCTAGTGTGGGCTGGAGATGGAGCAGTGGAAATTACACGGGGGTGGTGGGAGGTGGGGGGGGATAGGAGGGTATGGGGCCGGGGGGGGGGTGTACCAGAAACCCAGGAAAGTTGCTGGTGGAAAAATTATGGAATGAAGATTGGAAAGAACCCGGAGGCCTTTGCGCCAAGTCTCTTTCCCCCTAGGGATCCTGGTTACTTGCTCTGCATTGCTTTGCTTGCTTAGCAAATACTAGAAGACCCTGAGTTCAAACCCTCGTGGTGGGGTAAAAAGAAAAAAAAATATATGATCTTTGTCAGCACCCAAAGCACATTAGTTACATTAGTTACATTATAAAAAGCATTTCTATCGGAGGCCAGTGACTTATGCCTGTAATAATCCTAGCTACTACTCAGGAGGTTGAGATCTAAGAATCATGGTTTGAAGCCAGCCTGGGCAGGAAAGTCCTTGTGGACTCTTAATCTCCAGTTAACTACCAAAAAGAGAAAAAAAGAGCCAGAAGTGGAGCTGTGACTCAAGTGGTAGAGCGCTAGCCTTGGAGAGAAAAGAAAAAAGAAAAAAGCTCAGGGATAGCACCCAGGTCCTGAGTTCAAGTCCTTGGACCAGCACCAAAAGGGGGGAAAAAGTCTAGAATGTGACTTAGAGAAGGAAGAAAACCTCCTTGGCTGGGTTATTGAAGAGTCCAACCTAGTATCCTTATGTGGAAATTTCAGGAAAAGATTTAGAGTTTCACTAGGGAGTCAGTGGAAGACACCAGACCCAGCAACTGTGAACAGTTCATTCTGAGCAATGAAGCAGCAATGCAGGATGGGAGAAGCCAACGTCTAAGGTCCTAGGTGTGTGAACACCTAAAGAACAGAGCTCCAGGGTAGAGGAAGAGGGAGACAAGGCTGGCAAAAGACCTCCTGGGAAAGCAGATGTGGATCAGGAGTAAGTTAGCAGACATGGGCGATTGCCATAGATCGTTGATGTTTTGAGGTGGGGTGGGGGAGGGAAGGCACAGTCTACTCTATGCATCTTTTTACTTTTTCTTTTGGCCATCCTGGGGCTTGAACTCAGGGCCTGGGCACTGTTCTTGAGCTTCTTTTTGCTCAAGGCTAGCACTCTACCACTAGAGCCACAGCTCCACTTCAGGCTTTTTCTGTTTGATTCTGAGGAATCGAACCCAGGGCTTTGTACATGCCAGGCAAGCACTCTACCACTAAGCCACATTCCCAGCCCATCTTGATTCCTCCCCTTCTCAGAAGTCAGGAATGAAAAGTATGAAGCTTGGACATTCTACCTCCCTCCCTTCCCTCCCTCCCTCTTTTCCTCCCTTCCCTTCCCCTTCATTCGTTCATTCATTCGTTCGTTCCTTCCTTCCTTCCTTCCCTCCCTCCCTCCTTCCTTCTTTCCGTCCTTCCTTCCTTCCTTCCTGCCTTCCTTCCTGTACTAGGTATCAAATCCAGGGCCTTGTACATGGCCAGTAAGTGTTCTACTGAGTTCCATCCCCAACCATAGACAGTGAATTTTATTTTTGTATCTGTACTAGGGCTTGAACTCAGGGCCTTATGCTCTCTCCCGTAGCTTTCTTTTTTTTTTTACTCAAGCTGGTGCTCTACTCCTTGAGCCACATTCCCCACGTTTGGCTTTTTGCTGGGTAATGGGAGATAAGAGTCTCTCTCAAATTTAGCTGGCTAGGTTGGCTTTAAGTTTGAGTAGCTAGGATTACAGATGTGAGCCAACAGCACCAGCTTAGACATTGGATCGTGTGTGTGCACATGTGTGTGCACGTGCATGCATGCGTTAGTCCTGGAGCTTGAACTCAGGGCCTGGGCACTGTCCCTGAGCTTTTCATCTCAAGACTAGCACTCTACCCCTTGAACCACAGTTCTGCTTCTGGCTTCTTTTGGTAGTTCACTGGAGATAGAAAGTTCCAACTGTGATTCTCCTATCTCAGCCTCCCGATTAGCTAAGGTCACCACAATTGCTTGGCTCATGCAGGAGAGTTTTTTTTTTAACATCCTAGCTTTCATGGGGCCATTTTCCTTCTGCAACCAGGTTCAGGGAAGTGAGTTAGCTTTGTAGCAGCAAAGGGACTACCTTCTAGCTTCAGGGAGTGGCTGGTTATTCACTCCAGCCAGCAGCGAGCCCTCTATCCACCCTGCCTGTTGGGGGGTCTATGATCATTGCTACCATAGTTAGAAGAGTCATGGCCCAGGACCCAGCTAGGTCACGGCTGATGGGTGGGGGGGACATGGAGATGTCCCTGGGGATTCATCACTCCCCAGCCTGCCTCTCGCTTTCCCCCTCCTAGGCGCTGACCCTCAGGCCTACCTTGTGATGTCGCCTCTTCCTCCTGAACCGGAGCAGCTCCTTGTGTTGTCGAGACACAAAGTTGACAGCGGCATATTCCAGGAGGGCGGAGAACACGAAGAGCAGACACACCGCCATCCAGATGTCAATGGCCTTCACGTAGGAGACCTGAAGGGAAGTGGCAGGCAAACGCAGTGTGGCTGAGGACACAGTGACATGGTCTTCTCCCCCAACTCCCCCACACACACACAGAGGAGGCAACTTGGCTTTCTCCAGGCCCAGGCCTCAAAGAGCCCATGGAAGATTCTAGAAAGAAACCATCCACCAGTTCTAACCATTGTGCCCTCTCCGCTAAAAAGGTGGATTGATGATGCGGACAATGTTGCCCTGTTCTATCCTATCCAGAATATGCATCCAAGCTTTGTGTGGAGTATCCATGTGGTGGACATTATCTACTCGAGGATGATCAGGCCCAATGTGGACACAGCTAACATCTTGTCCAAGTTACCCTCATCATACCTCACAATGGCCCCCATCCCAAATAGGACGGTCGTGATATTGGCCAAGAGAAGGCACAAAGTGCTTCCTTCAAGTGAAAAAAAAAAAAAGAAGTTGGGGTGGGATGCTGTTGATTTGATACGGAAAGAAAAAGAATCAGATGTGGAAGGGGACTGAGATCTACAAGAAGAAGAAATCTCTGTGTGAAATTGCAGTATGAGCCAGGCTTCCGTGGCTCACACCTGTCATCCTAGCTACTCAGGAGGCTGAGATCAGAGGATCATGGCTCCAAGCCAGCCCAGGAAGGAGTAAGTCTGTGACACTCTTACTGCCAATGAACCACCAGAAAACCGGAAATGGTGCTGTGGCTCAAAGTGATAGAGTGCTAGCCTTGAGCAAAAGAGTTCAGGAACAGTGCCCAGGCGCTGAGTTCAAGCCCAGTGTACACACACACACACACACACACACACACACACACACACACACACACACACGGAGGAGGAAGGGAATGGGAATGGAATGAAGGCATGAGAAATGACTTCTGAAAAGTCTCCCATAAAATCAATGAACATACTGGCATAAAAATGGTCCGAATCTAGTTTTCCAGAACTCTGGCTAATTCCCAACATCAATTCTGTGCACGTTTAATCAAGAAGCGCAGCTGGATCTCAGCAAGAACAGCAAAGTCTTCTCGCATTGTTTAAAATAGTCTTTATCAGGTTGGGCAATGGTGGCTCATGCCTGTAATCCTGGCTACCCATGAGATTGAGATTGGAGGGTTGTGGTTTAAAGCCAGCTCAGGCAGGAAAGTCCTCAAAACTCTTATCACCAATTAACCAGCAAAAAGCCAGAAGTGGAGGTGCGGCTCAAGTGGCAGACCAACAGCCTTCAGTGGAAAAGCTAAGGGACAATGCACAGTTCAAGCTCCACTACACGCACACCCTCCCTCCCATATTAAAAAAGTAAGAGATTGCCAGGTTAATTAAAAAAAAACACACTGTCTACAATACATACTTCAGATTCAAACATAGAATTAGGCCAGGCACTGGTGCTCACACCTGTAATCCTAGCTACTCAGGAGGCTGAGATCTGAGGATTGTAGTTCAAAGCCAGCCCGGGAAGGAGAGTGTGTGAGACTCTTATCTCCAATTAACCACTAGAAAACCGGAAGTGGTGCTGTGGCTCAAAGTGGTAGAGCGCTTGCCTTGAGTGAAAAAGCTGAGGGACAGTCCCTGGGCCCTGAGTTCAAGCCCCATGACTGACAAACAAAAACAAACAACAACAAAGATAGAATTAGGAAAAAATAAGATGGGAAAAGATACATAATACAAACAATAACCAAACAAGAGACCTGGAAATAGACCTATATCAGAATAAAAGTCATGATGATAAAAAGGTGGTTACAGCTGGGTGCCGGTAGCTCACACCTATAATCCTAACTCAGGAGGTTGAGATCTGAGGATCGCAGCTCAAAGCCAGCCTGGGCAAGAAAGAGTGTGAGACTCTTATCTCCAATTAACCACCAGAAAACCGGAAGTGGCACTGTGGCTCAAGTGGTAGAGTGCTAGCCATGAGCTGAAGAGCTGAGGGACAGCACCAGGCCTGGAGTTCAAGCCTCGCAACTGACAAAAAATACAAAGAGGAACATTTTAGAGCAACAAAACTGTCGGTGTATCAACAGGAAATTATACCAATGGTAAACATCCATTCACCCAACAACAAAGCTCCGCAATGCATGAATTAAATGGAGTAACAGATAATTCAAAGATAATATTTGGGACTCCATTCTATCTCTCTTTAATACAGGGAACAGAGCAATGAGGTCTCACCAAGAAAACAGAAGACTAGGGCTGGGAAGGTGGCTCAGTGGTAAAGTGCTTGCCTTGCATGCTTGAGGCCCTGGGTTCGATTCCTCAGCACCCATAAGCAAAAAAAAAAAAAAAAAGAAAAAAGAAAATAGAAGACTATTACAATAACATGGTAAGCTAACTGGGAATTAATCCTTTGTATTTCTTTTAGAGAAAAAGTAGTTCAGGCTGGCCTCACACTCTGAGTCTCTGGCACCACCTTTCAAGTTCTGGGATTACAGGTGTGTGCCACCACCCTGGGTAAGAAGAAAAAGATCTACAGAATAATGCACTAAAAGACAGGATAACATCCATTCTTTTGATGTACACACTGAGAATTCTCCAGGATAGACTACATGTTAGACAAGAAACAAACCCCAATCAATCTAAAATAACCGCAGTCACACCAAGTATGCTTTTTGACCCCACTGAAATAACAGTAGAGGTACTAGAGATTCAGAAAACTCTTAAGAATAAAGGAATTATCAATACATTTCTAAATAACTAATGGACCACAGGGGAAAAAAAACCCAAAGATAAGTTAGGAAATTGACTATAAACTAGCTTTTTTTTTTTTTTTCTCAAGGATAGTGCTTTACCATTTGAGCCACAAGTCTTTTTCTGGCTTTTTCTTGGTTAATCAGAGATAAGAGTCTCATGGACTTTTCTGACCAGGCTGGCTTTGAACCGCCGTCCTCAGATCTCAGCCTCCTGAATACCTATGATTACATGTGTGATAAGATTCTCACGGACTTTCCTGCCTGGGCTGGCTTTGAAGCGTGATCCTCGGCCCTCAGCCTCCTGAGTAGCTAGGATGACAGGCGTGAGCCACTAGCGCCTGATGTAAGGTTGATTTCTAATGAAGCAGCGGTACATCTGCCATGGGAAGGGAACGGAGGTGAACGCAGAGCCTGGAGACCTATGGAGAATGGGGATGGAGCCTAGAATGTGGATCCTGGCAAGGATTGTGGATGAAGGCGTGGTATCAGCTCCTCTAGCAGGGGAGCAAAACCAGGGGGCCTGTGTCCTGGGCTGCAGCGCCTACCTTGGGCAGGGATGCCCGGGAACCTGAGCTCTGCGTGGTCATGGTGAGCACGGTGGTGATACCCAGGCCCACGCGGGCGGGTGCTGCGTCCATGTTGATCCAGAAAGAAATCCACGAGAGGATGACGATGAGCAGACTAGGGATGTACATCTGGATCAGGTAGTACCCCATCTGCCGCTCCAGGTGGAATCGAGCCTCGATGCAGGTGAATTTACCTGCAAGAAATGATCGTGAGACGCTGCTAGAGCTGGGGGCGGGGCGGGGGTGTGTGTGCGGGGGACTCAAGCCTTCCTGTCATCCTAGCCACTCAGGAGACTGAGATCGGAGGATTGTGGTTCAAGGCCAGCCCGGGAAGGAAAGTCCCCGTGAGACTTTTTATCTCCAATGAACCATTAAAAAAAAAATAAAGCCAGAGTGGAGCTGTGGCCCAAGTGGTAGAGCCTTAAGAACAAAAGCTCTAGAGCAGCGCTTAGACTCTGAGTTCAAGCCCCTAGGATTGACGCGCGTGTGTGCACACACACACACACACACACAACCTCTAAAACAAACCAAATAAATACCTCAGAAGTGTGCAAGTGCAACCTTGAGGTCATAAGATTAAATATAATACGAAAGCAATGTGGATTCTCTCTCCCTCTCCCTCTCCCTCTTCCCCCCTTCTCTCTCTCTCTCTCTCTCTGTCGGTCATGGAGCTTGAATTCTGGGCCTGGGTGCGATTCTTGAGCTCTTTAGCTCAAGGCAAGTGCTCTACCACTTGAGCCACAGTGCGATTTCCGGTTTTCTGGTAGTTAATTGGAGATGAGAGTCTCACAGAATTTCCGGGCTGGCTGCGAACCGCGATCCTCAGATCTCAGCTTCCTGAGTAGCTAGGATTATAGGCATGAGCCACCAGTGCCCAGCTCTCTCTGTCTTTGACATTAAACTGTGAGGCTTGGCTGGGGGGGCTTGTCCCCTTCCTGTCTATGCACCCCAGAAGTGAGAGGGGAGACAAACTATAAGCCTTGTCCAGTCAGGGCCTTGTTAATCTCTTCTCCTTCTATCCACAGGGCCTTGCAGAGAGCTTTGCTCTCATTTAAATGCAAAAGATAAAAAAAACAGAGGCGAGAATGAGTGTGAAAGTCCAGAGTCTATTTCTGTTGTTTCCCGTACTGTGGCTGAATACAGGAGAGCAGATATCTCTTTGAAGTGCTTATTATTATTTTTGTATTGGAGTAGATATCTAGACATGAGATTGCTGGGTAATGATATAGTTTTCAGTGGATGAGTGTATAAGGAAAATGGAATATTATTCAGCCTTAAAAGAGAAAACCCTGCCATCTGCAACCATGTGGACAGCGCTGGAGGACATTTTTGTACTAAGGGAAATGAGCCAGATACAGAAAAAATGAATGCCAGGCACACAATGTCATTTACATGGAAGCACCTTATTGGAGCAGAGATTTAAATGGCAAATCTCATTTACATGTAGGCTCCTTATTGGAGCAGAGAGTTAAATGGCAGATCTCATTTACACGTAGGCACTTCATTGGAGCAGAAAGTTGAGTGGCAGATCTCATTTACATGTAGGCACCTCATTGGAGCAAAAAGTTGAATGGCACTTTTCATTTACATGTAGGCACCTCATTGGAGCAGATTGTTGAATAGCAGGTGCTCAGGGGTTAGGTGGGAAGAGAGGGTGTTGGTCCAAGGGCACAAAGATTGAGTTCTGCAAGATGAGTAGGTGCTGGAGATCTAATGCACAGCAATGTGGTTAGCATTGAGGATATCACGCTGCACACTTGGAATTTGCTGCGAAGGGGATGTGAGTATTCATACTCCCTCCAGTGGAAGACACATGAGGAGACAGAGATATGTTAGATCAAATGCGATTATCTCACATCACCTAAACTATCTATCTATCTATCTATCTATCTATCTATCTATCTATCTATCTATCTATCTATCTATCTATCTATCTATCTATCTGTCTATCTATCTATCTATCTATCTACCTTTCTACCTATCTGTCTGTCTATCTATCTATCTATCTATCTATCTATCTATCTATCTATCTATCTACCTACCTACCTATCTATCTATCTATCTATCTATCTATCTATCTATCTATCTATCTATCTATCTATCTATCTATCTATCTATCTATCTATCTATCTATCTATCTATCTATCTGTCTATCTATCTGTCTATCTGTCTGTCTATCTATCTATCTATCTATCTATCTATCTATCTATCTATCTATCTATCTATCTATCTATCTATCTATCTGCATTAAGTTTGGGCTAGAGATGTGGTTCAAGTTATAGAGCACCTGCCTAGAAAACACAAAGCCCTTCATCCAAACCTCAGATATCGATATGACTTTATATTTTATTTGCCATCCTGCAAGAAAGCCCACTAGATGATAACGGGCTGGGATTCTTGGGTTGCTGGAGCCGGGCTGCTGAGGGACGTCAGCAGGAACCCATCCTCTCTCTGCATCCAAGGTTGCCCGGGATGTGGAAGTTGATTTCCATGCCCTGCCCCCTTCCCCCTCCCCGGTCGCTTATTTGTGTAGTCTCCTGGGGAAAGAGCATTGAGCTAAGCAGCACTTGTGGTTTGGCTTCCAGGCTAGTGTTCCCCTTCCAACTAGTTACTAATTATTCTCTTTGGAATGTGGAGTTAGGTCCTCTACCCCTTGAGCCTCATCCCTTAGTTCTTCTTGCTTTAGTTATTATTATTTGGTGCTTGAACTCAGGGCTTTGCACGCTCACTTGACTTTTTCACTCATTTCTGGTGCTGTGCTCCTTGAGCCACGCCTCCACTTCTGACCTTTGGCTGGTTAATTGGAAATAAAAGTCTCATGGATTTGTCGGCATGGACTGGCTTTGAATCTCAAGCCTCAGCTCTTAGTAGCTAGGATTATAGGTGTGAGCTACCAATGCCTGGCTTTGGTTTGTTTTGTTATTTATTTATTTGCCAGTCCTGGGGCTTGAACTCTGGACCTGGGCACTGTCCTTGGACTCTTTTTGCTCAAGGCTAGCACTCTATTACTTTTTTTTTTTTTTTGGGTCCGGTAGAGGGGCCTGAACTCTGGGCCTGGGCGCTGTCCCTCAGCTCTTCAGCTCAAGGCTAGCGCTCTACCACTTGAGCCACAGCGCCACTTCCGGCTTTTTTCTTTTTGCTTATGTGGTGCTGAGGAATCGAACCCAGGGCCTCAGGCATGCAAGGCAAGCGCTCTACCACTGAGCCACCTTCCCAGCCCCAGCACTCTATTACTTGAGCCACAGTGCCACTTCTAGCTTTTTCTGTGGATTAATTGGAGAGAAGTCTCACAGACTTTCCTGCCAGGCTGGCTTCGAACCATGATCCTCAGATCTCAGCCTTTTTAGTAGCTAGGATTACAGGTGTGAGTCACAGGCACCCCACTGACTTAGGGATTTTTTTTCGAATAGACTCCTATGCATTTGTTTAATTAGGGGTATGCCTAATCTTCATTTTTCCTATTTACACCTCCTGTTTAGGTAGGATTATATACACGTACACTATGCTGTCCCTGAGCTTCTTTTGCTCAAGGCTAGCACTCTACCACTTGAGCCACAGCACCACTTGTGACTTTTTCTGTGCATGTGGTACTGAGGAATCGAACCCAGGGCTTCAGGCATGCTAGGCAAGCACTCTACCACTAAGCCACCTTCCCAGCCCTCTCTTGGACCTCTCTGTCATCATCCTCTGATCTCAGCCTCCTGAGTACTGAGCATTACAGGTGTGAGCCACGGGTACCTGGCACTGAAACTTAGTTTTTACCACCCCTAAGGACTTAGAGGAAGAAAATCTCTCTCAACCAGTAGGTGTCAGTGCTGAGCAGTTCATCCGCTCAGCAGAATCACAAGTGGAGGCTGGGAGGGTGCCCTGGGGCCCGAGGACAATGGTGGCTGCCACTCACCTGTATTGTAATGCTTGGTGCAGTATCTCAAATCCTTCTCTTCCTTCAGGATAAACTGAGGCAGTGTCAGTCCATCGGCCACCTGCACAGCTCCCTGCTCCTGCCACTCAAAGATGAGATCGTTCATGGTGTATCCAACTAGGGTGGAGGGGAGAAGGCACAGGTCACTCCCATGAGCCCTGGACTGAAGGATGTTGTGGGGGTTCAGGGTTCGAGGCCCAGAGAAGCCCCCAAGCACCTGCAGAACTCAGGACACTTCACAAAAGGTCATACTGGCTGAGCTGTTTATACCCAGCTCAGGGCCTTTCTGCCTCTTCCTTTCCTTCCATCTCTCTTTCTCTCCTCCCTCATCCTGCCTTGGCCGGTCCTGGAACCTTGATCCTCTCTTTTCCTCCAAGAAAAGAAGTGGAGTTACCGACATAGTTGCTGCCTTACTGTTCTGTTCCACTCTCCATCCTGGTGGTAAGCCAGATTCCTCATTTTTGTGTTCATCACGAAGGAAGTCAGCAACTCGAGCGAAAGCTTTTTTTCAATATCATCTCTTTTCTATTGTCCAGGACCACTCCTTTGGTTACAAGCTTGCAACTGGCTCTCTTCTTGCGTCAGCCTGCAAGTGCTGGGATTACAGGTGTGTGGCACCATGCCTGGCTGTTCTGTACTCTTTCCTTTCCCTTTTTCTTTTCCTTTCTATTCTCCTCTCCCCTCTCCTTTCCTTCCTTTCTCTTCTCTTTCCTTCCCTTCCTTCTTCCCTCCCTCCTTCCTTTTCTTTCTCTCCCTCCCTTCTGCTCTCTAAGTCTTTCTTTTTTCTTTTCTTTCATTACCTTTAAAATAGTTGTAGTGGGCTGGGAAGGTGGCTCAGTGGCAGAGTGCTTGCCTTGCATGCATGAGGCCCTGGGTTCGATTCCTCAGCACCACATAAGCAAAAAGAAAAAAGCCGGAAGTGGCACTGTGGCTCAAATGGTAGAGTGCTAGCCTTGAGCTGAAGAGCTGAGGGACAGCGCCCAGGCCCAGAGTTCAGGCCCACGACTGGACCCAAAAAAAAAAAATAGTTGTAGTGACAGTCCGACAAATCAATTTATGAGCACAAAGCCTCTTGATCAATGTCACATCCTTCCATCCTTCTCCCTGTCTTTCCATTCCCCACCTATCCTCTGCAGGCATCTGGTTCCATTTCCACCATGAGTGTGCATTGAATATAATGACAATATCATGATTGTATTTGCCCCCCTTTCTTCTCTCCATTTGTCTCACCCCCCCTGCATGTTCATTCTGCCTTTTTTTTGCACAAGGCTAGTGCTCTCTGGTGTTCATGTTGTTACACTGTGAGTTGTTCAGAAGAGTCACACCACTGAAATTTTCCAAGTACTTCCAACAGCACGCAGCACCTGCTGGCATGACAGTCAGTTCGAGTCACTTAGCACATTTCTCCTCACCTTGTGAGTGATGTGGGCCGACGCCCCTAGGGGAAGTTCTGCTGACAGCAAAGCCTGAGCTATGGTCAGACAGTGGCAATAGGATGTTCTATTTCTAATGTATTTTCTATCCTTTTCCTTCCTTCCTTCCTTTCCATTGCTTTTCCTTCCTTCCTCCTTCCTTCCTTCCTTCCTTCCTTCCTTCCTTCCTTCCTTCCTTCCTTCCTTTCTTTCTTTCTTTCTTTCTTTCTTTCTTTCTTTCTTTCTTTCTTTCTTTCTTTCTTTCTTTCTTTCTTTCTTTCGCCACTCTTGGGGCTTGAATTCAGGGCCTGGGCACTGTCCCTGAGCTTCTTTGGCTCAAGGCTAGCACTCTACCACTTGAGCCACAGAGCCTCTTCTGGCCTTTTCTGTGTATGTGGTACTGAGGAATCAAACCCAGGGCTTCATGCATGCTAGGCAAGCACTCTACCACTAAGCCACATTCACTTTCTCTCCTTCACCTTTCTTTCTTTCTTTCTTTCTTTCTTTCTTTCTTTCTTTCTTTCTTTCTTTCTTTCTTTCTTTCTTTCTTTCTTTCTTTCTCTCTCCTTCCTTCCTTCCTTCTTTCCTTCTTTCCTTCTTTCCTTCCCTCCCTCCCTCCCTCCTTTCCTCCCTCCCTCCTTCCTTCCTTTATTCATTTCTTTCTCTTCCTTCCTCCCTCCCTCCTTCCCTCTCTTCTCTCTCTCTCCCTTCCTTCCTTTCTTGTGCTCAAACTCAGAGTCTCATACCCTTGTTTATCTCACTCAAGTCTGGTGCTCTACCACTTGAGCCATACTCCATTCTCTAATGTACTTTCTAAAAACAAATCACCTCCCGTAGCACTGTGAGTTATTACAGTAATCTCCTGGGGGGTGAGTCCACCAATGAGGGCATTTCTGGGGGGGGTCCAGAAATGGGCCTGGTTCTTAAAAGTGAGCTCATGGAAGAGACTTACAGCTCTCCAGTTGCATGATACACGTCTGGACATCCATGGGGAAATTCTTCAAATCCATGGGGCAGGCCAAGGTCAGGGTGATTCTGGGAAGAGAAGAGAGTTAAATGGCTCAGAGTCTGCGGGCAGTGAGGCGGGGCTAACTGCCATCAACCAATCAGCTGTCCAGGACAGGGAAAGGAATCAGGGGGCTGGGATGTACACTTTCAATTTTGGAGCAAACCCAGGTTGAGAGAATGATTGTGATTATACTGAAAAGGTAGGTGCTGGTGGCTCATGCCTGTCATCCTAGCCACTCAGGAGGCTGAGATCTGAGGATTGAAGTTCAAAGCTTGTCTGGGCAAGCAAGTCCAATTAACCAGCAAAAAGCCAGAAGTGGCACTGTGGCTCAAGTGGTAAAGGGCTAGCCTTGAGCAAAAAAAGCTCAGGGACAGTGCCCAAGCCCTGAGTTCAAGCCCCAGGACTGGGGCACACACACATACATGCGTACGTGTGCATTCACTCATGTATATACATGCACACACATACAAGATTATACAGAGTCAGAGGAACGCTTGAATTTCTCTTTCTGTTTCTTCTTCAATCCTGCCTTTCTTCCCTTGTTTCCCTCCTTTCCTTCCCCTCCCTCCTTCCCTCCCTTTCTTCCTTCTCTCTTGGATATTAATCTCTATCTGTCTCTGTCTCTGCCTTTCTTGCCAACTTTAGAGCTTGAAACTTAGAGCTTAGATTTTCTTTTGCTTTAAGGCCAGTGCTCTACTACTTGAGCCACATTGCCATTTCCCACTTCTAACTGGTTAATGAAAGGTAAGAAGTCGTGCAAATTTTCCTGCCCGGGCTGGCTTTGAACCTCGATCCTCAGATCTCAGCCTCCTGAGTAGCTAGGATTACTGGCGTGAGTCACCAGCAACTGATTTTCCTGCGTTTCTTTGGAGTCTGTGTTCTCAGGTTGCCCCGAGGCCTGATGGTGGCTCCCAACCCTGAAGAGTCTTTAGATAGACAGACAGCTGTCCAGGCCAGCAGCACACATGCCCTGTGCTTCGCAGCAGGTACTACCTACGGTTCCTGGCTCGCTTCCCAGGCTGGACTCTTCAGAAATGAGTTCAGAGACCCTCCTTGCCTGCCAAGTTTACACACACACACACACACACACACACACACACTCACACACACAGCCAGCTCACATCTGTGAGCTCACGTGGAAATTGGCTGGCTCCCAGGATTTGGGGCAAGCTGTTTATTTTGGATTATTCAGCTCAGGCTGGGATACAAGACTGGAGAGAGGCTGGGACCACATCAGAGGCCTGTCAGATCATGGGAACACAGGTACAAAGCAGGACAGCCGGCGACTTATCCAAGGCCACAGGGGCCCAGTGGATTCACAGTTCAGCCAGGATTCACTGGGCCTTTGATCCTGAGCCCCAGAGCGGTGGATTGGGCTTGCCAGCTGTCCATCCAAGAGAGGTCAGCCTCATGCCCTGCCACAGCCAGTCAGAGATGCTCTAAGTGGAATGTAGCCCCGCCCCTCCGCTGCACCTGGCAAGGCTCATGTGTGAACACTCAGAGCTCTGCACGTGGCCCCTTTAAATGCCAGGAAGGGGAGAAAACAGTAGATCAGCGAGGGGAAGGAGGAGGAGGGGGGAAGGGGAAAAGGAGGAAGGAGGGAAGTGAAGGCCTCTGATAAAAGCTCCAAAGTAGAGCAGCTGTCACACTGGGTTAATTTCTTGACGTTGAATGACCTTGGGAACGTCGCTTTTTGCCCTGTCATGGTGCACTGGGACTTAGCTTCCTGATCATTGCAAACTAGTTCAGCAAGCAGCAAAGTCCAAGCATGGTGGCCCAGCCCTCCCCTCCCCCACAGCCAGCCAGGGCCATTTCCTGGGTCAGGCATTGGGGTGTTCCACTAGGAGGACTCTGGATCCTCAAATTACCCCCCACCTTCCTCTCCTAGGAGAATCAATCCAGTCACATCTGGGCCAAGGACAGAGATACTTAAAGCTCATTTCTTCTTTCTTCTTTGTCGGTAATGGGGCTTGAACTCAGGGCCTGGGAGTGATCCTCAGATCACAGCTTCCCAAGCAGCTAGGATTACAAGTGTGAGCCATCAGCGCCTAGCTTTCGGGCTCATTTCAAGGGTAAAAGATTTTCCTGATCAATCGGGACCAACGTCTTTTAAAGCTCTTTGAAATACAGATATTTTACTCGAGAGGCCGAGGTCTGAGGATCGACGTTGGAGACCAGCTCTAGGCAACTGCAATGAACCACCAGAAAACCAAAAGTGGAGGTATGGCTCAAGTGGTAGAGGGCCACTTGGAGAGGAAAAAGCCAAGGGAGAGTCATTAATTAGGCCCTGAGTTCAAGCCCCAATACTGATCTCACACACACACACACACACACACACACACACACACACACACACACACACACACACAGAAATACAAATATCTTGTCACATATTTGATAAGTGCCCTGCTCTGCTCTAGGATTTGAGAGGATCTCAGAGACACAGATGCAAATCTAGGCTCAGCTGTTAACTACCAACACTTTGGCTGGGTGCCCTAATGACTCGAATACCTCCCCCCACCTAGTCCCCCTCACCCCCTGCTGGGAGAGGGGCCTTTCTCCCAGACTTTATAAAAGGCATCTGGAGGAAAGTTTGCAGAAGGTTGACATGGTACTGATGTATTGTGTGAGCAGCACCATGCCCTGCTCTTGACTATAGTGTTTGATCACTCCATCCTGTCTTGTGTTCAAATGCTGGGTTGGCTTCAACTCTCTCTCCCTAAAATGCCTTCTCTGATCTCCTTGGTTATAATGAATTCTTACAGCTAAGACTTCCCCTAGGTGTTTTATTATTATTATTATTCTGCCGGTTGAATCATGGAATCTGTGTTCATGTCAATTTGGTTCTATCTTAATGTCTAGTTTTCGAAGACAGCAGGGCAAGGTACTTTGTGTGTGAGTTCGAATTCAGGGTCTTCCTCTCTCCTTTGGCTTTTTTTCCCCTCAAAGCTGGTGCTCTACCACTTGAGCCACACCTCCACTCCTGCCTTTTTGCTGGCTCATGAGAGAGAAGAGTCTCCTGGACTTTTCTGCCTGGGCTGGCTTTGAACTCATGTTCTTTACAGCTCAGCCTCCCGAGTAGCCAGGAAGACAGGCGTGAACCACCCTGAGTCTTTCTGAAGAGGGAGGGACAAATCCCCCAACTCACCGGATGCTGTAGAGGACGTTTCCGTTGCGGGAGATCCTCAAGAGTTTGTTGTCGGTGGTGATCTCGTGGAAGTGGGCGCCCTTCTCGTTGGCAAAGAACAGGTCGGGCTTCCAGATGGAATCCAGCATGGATGGGTCCAGGTCCAGGGAGTCATCTGGGTACTCGTTGTAAGCCAGGCGGGGGTCATTCCACTGCTGTCGCAGGAAGATGTTGACCCTGTAGTCCTACAGGCGGGGGGGGGGGATCACAGTGGGGGCCCAGGTTTAGGCGTGAGAAGCCAGCGCTCCATGTCCCAGGGGGCTTTGGCCAGGGTTTCCCACAAGCCTTTGTGGAGGAGGCTGAGTCTGCATTGGGCAATCCTAGTTGCCCTGTATGTATGTATGTATGTATGTATGTATGTATGTATGTATGTATGTATGTATGCATGCACGCATGCATGCATTTATGTATGAATGCATGCATGCATGTATGTATGTATGTGTATATGCATGTATGTGTCTATCTATCTATGTATCTATGTATCTGTCTGTCTGTCTATCTTTGCTTTTTGTGGAGCTTGAACTCAGGGCCTGGGCTCTGTCCCTGAGCCTTGTTTTTTTTTGTGCTCAAGGCTAGTGCTCTACCACTTTGAGCCACAACACCACTTCCCAGTTTTCTGGTGATTCATTGGAGATAAGAGTGTCACAGACTTTCCTGCCCAGGCTGGCCTGGAATGTGATCTTCCAATCTCAGCCTACTGAGTAGCTAGGATTAGAAGCGTGAGCCTTGAAAAGCCTCTCTAACTCCCTGCTGACTTTATCACAATGTTATTCTCTCTTTGGAAGAAAGATTTTTTTTTTGGGGGGGTCCGGTCGTGGGGCTTGAACTCTGGGCCTGGGCGCTGTCCCTCAGCTCTTCAGCTCAAGGCTAGCACTCTACTATTTGAACCACAGCGCCACTTCTGGCTTTTTTCTTTTTGCTTATGTGGTGCTGAGGAATCGAACCCAGGGCCTCAGGCATGCAAGGCAAGTGCTCTACCACTGAGCCACCTTCCCAGCCCAGATTTTTTTTTTTAAATAAAGAAGAACAATTAAAACATTTGGAAATAAATGTTCAAGGCCTGTATTATATATTATTCTATATATGAGGTTTCATCATCCGGTCTTGTTTTCTTCATGCTGTGTGTGTGTGTGTGTGTGTGTGTGTGTGTGTGCTGATAAAGTCACAGTAAATGGCTGGGCAGCAAAAGCCTTCGGTCCCCGAAGCTCAGCGTGATCTGTGATGCTCTGAACAGGACTGGCCCAGGTACATGCTGACCCCGCTGCTAAAGATCCCCACTGCTGGGGGTGGGGGCTGGTGAGGCTGCGGCATTGTGTCTAAGCCCTTGGCATACTAGGTGAGCAGTAGACCTGGACAGCGGGTGGTGGAGGAGGCTCCCCTAGGTCCGACCCCTAGTGTTTGCTCAGCTTTTCTCTGTGGGTCTGGGGAGTCAGAACACTGGGTATGGGGGGGGGCAGAGGGAGGATGGGCGCTGAGGGAGGGGAAGGTAGGCTCACTCTTCATGCTTAGTGCGTGATCATGGTCTGCCTTTCACTTCAAGCCTTAGCTTCTCTAGGGGCCTTGGTGCCCCCAAGCAGCTCCCTCCACCCCCAATTTACCCCATTATCCCCCTCCTCCCCGCTTCCTTTTTTCCTCTCTGATTCTCTAACAAGGCCACCCCCCAAAAAAACACATTTCAGGGAGCATTTGACAGCCATGTGCAGAACTATGGAGATCAGATGAAGCTAGACCTTCTATGTCTCTTGCATGATCGGAGAGACCCAGTGCTCAGAAGGAAGAGGAAGAAAGAGGAGGAGGAATTGCGAAGCCAGACAAAGCTCATTGGAGTCCCCAAGACCCAGGGACAGATGCTTCCTAAGATCCTGTAGCAAATACAACCAGGGTTGTCCTGGACCTCACTGGAGTCCCTGGATCTCGCTATCAGAAGAATCAAGGCTAGAGCACCTCTACAACCTTTCCATAGCTAACAGCGGCATATAATTCATTTTATTTCCCCCCTCCCCACCCCAGCAGCATTTAAGTGAGCATCTATTAAGCGCCAGGCGCTGGGGAACTGTGCGGAGAACCAGAAAGGTCTATGATTTATTCAGTCCTAGCGCATACATAAGGTCTGTGCCAGGCCGAGGCCAGGGCTCTGCATACAGAGTGAGAAATACAGAGAAGAGATTTCAGAGTCTGTGCCTGGCAGAAGTGATTTTTGTCGTTGTTGTTGTTTAAATTGAGATCATATAGGGTGGAACCCGAGGAAAAGCATTTTGGACAGTTGGAAGTGCATTCATTTACCAAAGGAGGCAAAGCTAGAGCAGTAGGCCAGAAAGAAGGGTCAGCAGGAGTCTAGGAAGGAGCAAACAGAGTCTTCCAGGGAAATTGAACTTGATCTGGACAGTAGGACTTCCCCCATGTGTTCACGTCACTGAGCATATTTAACAATGTCCTGCTTTCTTATTTCAGAAGCAATGCATGTTGGCTGTGCATCATCTAAAAGACGAGGATGAAGGTTGGATGCTGGTGGCTCACACCTGTAATCCTAGCTACTCAGGAGGCTGAGATCTGGAGAGGATGGTTTGAAGGCGGTCTAGGCAGGAAAGTCTGTGAGATGCTTATCTCCAAGGAATCCTCAAAAAAGCAGGAAGTGGGGGTGTGGCTCAAGTGGTAGAAGGCTAATCTTGAGTGAAAAAGCCAAATGAGAGCTTGGGGGTCTGAGTTCAAGTCCCAGTAATGGCACATGCATGCATGCATGCACGTGCACACACACACACACACACACACACACACACACACACACACACACACACACACACATGCACACAGGATCCAAGGTATAGATTCTCATTATAAAGTGACTAATGGAAAGCAATCAAGGGACCTGAAGAATGGAGCTTGCTTAGATCTTCTGGAGCCGCTGGCTCCACCCATAGCAGCTGTCACTCAAATGAGTTATCACCATTGATTTTTTTTTCCCTTCTTTCTCCCAGATTGGTAAACAGCAGCAGGCAATGGAGCTCAGAAGAGATCAATGTAATTGCTTTAATAGGCCGACGGCTAAATGCTGTTTTGCTTACTTAGCCAAATACTTCCGTGGGTCGGTGTTCAACATGCTGAAGGACCATGTTCACATTCAGGAGCCTGAGAAGCCACATTTGAATTCTCTCTCCCATGAGCTGCTTTCTAAGTCTCAAATGCTCACAGAAAAAATCCATTTAAAGCAGAAGCAAGGAGATTGCTACAGCTCTAATACAACAGCCTTTGAGATCTCAGTTTTATTTGCCTTATAAATATAAATATGTGTGTGTGTGTGTGCATGTGTGTATGCCAGTACTATGGCTTGAAGTCAGAATCTGGTCTCTGTCTCTTAGCTTTTTCAAAGTAGGTGCTCTACCACTTGAACCGTAACTCCATTCCAGCCTTTTGCTGGTTCATTGGAGATAAGAGTGTCATGGACTTTCCTATTGGGGCTGGCTGGGAACTGCGATCCTCATACCTCAGCTTTCTGAGTAGTTTTGATTACAGGAATGATTCACCAACTCCAAGCTTGTTCTTTAGCATTTTTATTCAAGGCTGGAGCTCTACTATTTGAGTCAGGCTCCCTGCTCTGGTCTAGGTAATTTTAACCTAATTTCATAGATCAGAAAGGCTCAGGGAGAAAAAATATTTTTTCTAAACCACACAGTTGATAAATGGAGTTAAGGGAGGGTGGAGTTTAAACTTCATGTATCTGATTGTATGAAATTCATGTTTTCTCATTAGACAAGAGCAAGAAATGAGAGGCATACAAGTAGGAAACAAAGAAGCCAGAGTATACTTGCTTGCAGTGGGAAATGATTGTATACACAACATCCAAAACACTTTATGAAAAGATTATTAGAAACCAGGTTCCAGTGACTCATGCTTGTAATCTTGGTTACTCAAGAGGCTAAGATCTGAGGCTTGCAGTTCAAAGCCAGCCCAGGCAGGAAAGTCTGTAGTTAACTGCAAATTCTTTTTTTTTTTTTTTAAACATTTTTTATCTTTTTTTTGGATCGGTCGTGGGGTTTGAACTCTGGGCTTGGGCGCTGTCCCTGCACTCTTCAGCTCAAGGTGAGCGCTCTACCGCTTGAACCACAGCGCCACTTCTGGTATTCTAGTGGTTTTTTTTGGAGATAAGAGTCTCATGGACTTTCCTGCCCGGGCTGGCTTTGAACCGAGATCCTCAGATCTCAGCCTCCTGAGTAGCTAGGATTACAGGCGCGAGCCACCAGCACCCAGCTAACTGCAAATTCTTATCTCCAATTAACTATCAAAAAGCTGGAGTGAAGCTGTGACTCAAGTGGTAGAGCACCAGTCTTGAGCAAAAAAAAAGCTCAAGGACAGCAAGCAACCAGGCCCTGAGTTTAAGCCCTGTGTGCCCTGTCCTTCTCTCTCATACATACACACACACATTATTAGAACGTATAAATGAAATCCATGTGGGGGCTGGGAAGGTGGTTCAGTGGTAGAGCGCTTGCCTTGCATGCATGAGGCGCCCTGGGTTCGATTCCTCAGCACCACATAAAGCAGAAAAAGCTGGAAGTGGCGCTGTGGCTCAAGTGGCAGAGCACTAGCCTTGAGCTGAAAAGCTGAGGGACAGCGCCCAGGCCCAGAGTTCAGACCCCACCACTGGCAAAAAAATAAATAAATAAAAAAGGAAAAAGAAAAGAAAGTCAATAGCTTTACATAGATAAATAAATAAATATATTTATTTGCCAGTCTGAACTCAGGGCCTGGGTGTTATCTCTGAGTTTCTTTTGCTCAAGGTGAGTGTTCTACCACTCGAGCCACAGCACCATTTCCAGCTTTTTCTGAGTAGCTTATTGGAGATAAGAGTCTCATGGACTTTCCTGCCTGGGCTGGCTTTGAACCATGATTCTCAAATCTCAGTCTGCTGAGTAGCTAGGATTATAGGTGTGAATCCCTGGTGCCCAGCTAGATCTAGATACATACATATCTGTAGATATAGTTATCTAGTTATCTCAATAACTAAATTATTGAGAAAAAAACCAGGAAAGCAATTCTATTTCTAACACACACACATATGCACACATGCACATACACACACATCTAAGAAAAAAACCTAAGACTGTGCAAAACCCCTATTATAAAGATCACGAAACACCGAAGAATTGAAAACACTGAAAGAAGAGACTACTCAAGCTTGTGGATTAGAAGAAGTCATTGCATTCAAGTAATTAAATCTGCAGATTAACATACCCATGGCATCCTCACAGAATGTGGAGGAAAACAAACAAACAGATCCTGAAAGTCATACACACGTGAGTCTAAACAGTCAAAGCAATCTGGAACAAAAAGATCAATGCTAGCAGCATCACCATGCCTGGTTCAAGACACCCACAGAGACATAGTAACAACACCAGCATGGTACTGGCATAAAAACAGACACCTAGGCCAACAGAACAAACAGAAGAGAGAACCCAGAAATAAATCCACACATCTTCAGCCAACTAATTCTGGATGAAGGTGCCAAAAAACATTTATTGAGGAAAAAACAGTCGCTTTCACAAATGCTGCTGGGGAAAATAGGCTATGGGCAGGTAGAAGATTGAAACAAGATGTCTTTCTCCGGGTACAAAAGTCAACTAGAATGGGCCTCAGTGGTTCATGCCTGTAATCCTAGCTCCCCAGAAGGCTGAGCCTTGGGAGATAATGGTCGGAAGCCAACTTCCAGCAGAAAAATCTTGTAAGAGATTCTCCAATGAATCAGCAAAATGCTGGACTGGAAGCATGGCTCAAGTGGGAGAGCACCAGCCGTAACAACAGGGAAACGTACCAATTTTCTGGATCGGCCTGCCAAAGCAGAGGAAGCCAATGCAAGAATTGACAAATGGGCTTTCATCAAAGTAACAAGTGTTAACATGCAGTAAAAGAAGCCATCAATAGAGAGCAGAAACAGCCTACAGGATGAGGGCAAACAATCTTTGGCCAGTTATTCATCTGAAAGAAGACTAATATCTAGAATCAATAAAAAAAACCTTAAACAAACAATAAAAACTAGTTATCTAAGCTGGGCAGTAGCGGCTCACCCCTGTAATCCTAGCTACTTAGGAGGCTGAGATCTGAGGGTTGTGGTTCAAAACCAGCCCAGGCAGAAAAATCCACGGGATTCTTATCTCCAATGAACCACCAAAAAGCTGGAAGTGGAGCTGTGGCTCAAGGGGTAGGGTACTAGCCTTGCACAAAAAGAGCTCAGGGACAGCACCCAGACCCAAAGTTCAAGCTCCAAGTATCAGCATGAAAAATGAAAAATAAAAACAAACATTGAAAATAACACCTTATCTCAGTCAGAATGGTTGTCCTCAAGAAAATAAAACTCACAAAAGACTAGCAAGGTTGCACCAGGAAAAAAACGTAGCCTTTACATAAATGTTGGTTGGAATGGAAATTAGATCAGCTAGGTGGTTTTGTTCTATTTTGTTTTGTTCATTTCAAGACAAGGCCATGCTATATAGCCCAGTCTGGTCTCACATTGGTAATCCTCCTACTTTCAGTCTCTCAAGGGCTGTGATTACAGGCGTGCACCACCATACACAGTTTAACCTAGCTATTATGGAAATCAATACAGAATTTCCTCTGAATGAAAACCTGAAAATACATTGGGTGCCGATGACTCATGCTTGTAATCCTACCACTCAAGAGGCTGAGATCTGAGGATTGCCGTTCAAAGCCAACAGAGGCAGGGAAATTCATGAGACTTTTTTTTTGTTTTTGGTTGGTCGTGGGGTTTGAACTCAGGACCTGGGCACTGTCCCTGCACTTTTGTTTTTTGCTCAAGGCTAGGGCTCTATCACTTTGAGCCACAGCTCCATTTCCAGTTTTCTGGTGGTTCATTGGAGACAAAGGGTCTCTCATGGGACTTTTTCTGTCCAGGCTGGCTTCGAACCACAATCCTCAGCTTTCAGCCTCCTGAGCAGCTAGGACTACAGGTGTGAGCCACCAGTGCCTGGCTTCTATGAGATTATTATCTCCAATTAACCACTGAAAAGCTAAAAGTGAGGCTGTGGCTCAGGTGGTAGAGCCCTAGCCTAGAGTTTAAAAAAAAAGCCCAGGGACAATGTTTGGGTACTAGGTTTAAGCCCCAGGACTGGCACCGCCACCACCACCAAAAACCTTAAAAATATCACTACCATATGATCAAACTATCTCATTCTTGGTCATATGTTAGAGAGATATGAAGTCAATTCACAAAAGAGATAAGTGCATAGCCATAACTATTGTGGTACCATTCCCAAGAGCTAAGCTATGGAATCAGCCTAAGGGTCATTCATGGTGAATGGAAAAGAAAAATACAGACTAGATACATAATGGAATATTATTCAGTCAGAAAGAAGAATGAAACTCTGTCATTTGTAGCAAAATGGGCTGGACTGGAAGACTTCACTTTAGGTGAAGGAAGTAAGATATGGAATGAGAAGTATTGCAGGTTTCCTCTCTATACAGAAAGTATAAACAAACAAACAACAAGGAAAACAAAAAGAACTTAAAAGTAGAAAAGGGTTACTGGAAATCAGAAGAGGGGAAAGAGGTAGATGCCATGGGGGAGCAGAACAGAACAGGTTTGGATATTATTTACGCATGATATGTACATATGTGGAAATACCACAGTGTGCCCTATTAAAATGTACAGTTAATAGGTGTTAATAATTATAGTCAAAGGAGAGTTCAGGCTGGGCACTGGGTGGCTCACACCTGTAATCCTAGCTACTCAGGGGGTTGAGATCTGATGATCAGGGGTTCAAGGTAAGCCTGGACAGGCTTTGGGTTCAAGCCCCAGTACTGGCACAGACACACAGATACACAGACACAGACACACAGACACAGACACACACACACACACAGACACACACACACATACACACACACACACACACACACACACACACACACACACACACACTAACATTCTCCCATTTAGATTTTGGTCTAGGAAAGCTTGATGTAGAAAAGATTCTTATTATCACTGGATGTTTAGGGGGATGCAAATTGCCCCAAAACTTGAGTTCTGGTAGGGAGGCATTGGTAGGTCCAGAATTGACATTAACAATGAAAATAGTATTAATGCAACTTGTAAGAAACTATGGCAAGGCTTTTGGTACAGGTACTGGGGTTTGAACTCAGAGCCTCTGTTTCTTACTTGACTTTTTCCATTCAAAGCTGGTGCTCTACCACTTAAGCCACACCTCTACTTTCCAAAAATGGCGTTATTTACTCTTTTTTTTTTTTTTCAGGGAATAAAACTGAATTTTAAAGAGGTTTAAGCAGAACTTTTGTGTCTTTCCTGAGGCTACGCAGATAGTAAGTAGTTTCTAGAATGTGGGTTTCAGTTTCCATCTTAACATTTGATAATTGCATATGGCCTTTCTGTGTTTTTATTTTTAAATTTCTTTTTTTGTAAAAAAAAAAGAAAAAAATGGAAGCCGAGCTCTACTTTAAATATTTATTATTTTATATTACAATATGAGCTTTATTAACTATTTAAAATGTTTCCAATTTACTATTTAAATATTAAATATTCTATTAAATATTTTGAATATCCACTTCGTTTTTCTGTCTGTATATTAAATAAATTTAAAAAAATTTAAATTGTTGTACAAAGGGTTTTTAATTCCACTGGTCAGTTTATGAGTCAGTACAGAGCATCTTGTTTTTTTGTTTTTTTTTTTTTTGGCCAGTCGTTAGGCTTGAACTCAGGGCCTAGGCACTGTCCCTGAGCTTCTTTTGCTCAAGGCTAGCACTCTACCACTTGAGCCACAGCGCTACTTCCAGCTTTGTCTGTGTAGATGGTACTGAAGAGCCTCAAGCATGCTAGGCAAGGACTCTATCACTAGCCACATTCCCAGCCCCAGTTTGAGGCAGCTTGACTAATGTTACGCCTTCCATCATTCTCTTCCAGCTCTCCCCCCATCCCATCCCTACCCTCAAGTTACCTAATTCAACTTTTACACACTATCACTTGAAAAGAATCACTGCATTTGTTCACATTTCCTCCCCCTAAAAATGCATGTTTCACCTTCCTGGTCTTCATTTTATTTAGTGGTTAGTTATATGTTTGGAACAGTTATATAACTGGAGTCTACTTAAAATTTTTATTCAATATTAAATGGCAAAAACAATCCCAAACAGAAATGTGTTGGGTGTTGGTGTTTCACACCTGTAATCCTAGCTACTCAGAAGGCTGAGAGCTGAGGATCACAAGTTCAAAGCCAGCCTGAGCAGAAAAGTCCGTGAGACTCTTATTTCTAATTAACCACCAGAAAACCGGAGCGGCACTGTGGCTGAAGTAGTGGAGTACTAATCTTGAGCAAAAAGAAAACTCAGGGACAGTGCCCAGGTCCTGAGTTCAAGTCCTGAAACTGGCATAGACACACACACACACACACACACACACACACACACACACACACACACACATACACACACACAGAGCCATTACATATATTTACAATTAGCAATGTAATATTTACTCCTTACAGAAATTGGAAAAATATAACAATATGGAAAGACTATAATAAAAATTATCTCTAAGTCTGACTCAGTGATAATCACTATTAACATTGATCAATCTTTGTGATATTGTCTTTTTTTCTAGTATAATTGATTTATTTTATTTTATTCTTTTCTTTTTTGTGGGTCATGAGGCTTGAACTCAGAGCCTGGACATTGTTCCCTGAGTTCTTTTGCTCAAGATTAGAGCATAAAGCTAGTGGTAAACACTTTGAGCCACAGCACCACTTCTGGTTTTCTTGTGGTTAATTGGAGATAAGAGTCTCATGAACTTTCCTTCCCAGGTTGGATTTGAACCGTGATCCACAGACCTCAGCCTCTTGAGTAGCTAGGATTACAGGCACAAACAACCAACACTCAGCAATTGATTTATTTTAATCTTCTCAATTGTAGAAAAAAATTCAGTACATTTATAGAGCAAATAATGGAATTAATCCACTGTACCATTTCAACATCTATAACTAGACATTTTTCGGCCATTGGGAAGTTGAATTTTAAACTCATGAATAGGTTATCATAAATCAATCCCTCACTCCCTTCCTTTCTTTCCTCCCTCCCTCCCTCCCTTCCTCCCTCCCTTCCTTCCTTCCTTCCTTCCTTCCTTCCTTCCTTCCTTCCTTCCTTCCTTCCTTCCTTCCTTCCTCCCTCCCTCCCTCTCTCCCTCCTTCCTGCCCTCCATCCCTTCCTTCCTCAATTCTCTCCCTTCCTGCCTTCTTTCTTTCCTTCTTTCCTTTCTTAATTTTGTTTTTCATTTTGTATCCAGTCCTGGGGTTTGAGCCTTGTGCTCTAGCATGGCTTTTTCACTCCAGGCTGGCACTCTACCACTGGAGCCACACCTCCACTTGCAGCTCTTTACTGGCTAATTAGAGAGACAAAAATCTCTCAGAGTTGTCTTCCCAGGCTGGCTTTGAACCATGATCCTCAGATCTCAGCCTCCTGAGCAGCTAGGATCAAGAGGTGGAAGTCACTAGTGCCAGGCTCTGGCTGCCATTTTTAGATGCTCTACTTTGACTCCCTCCCCCTGGTCCCCCCCCCTACCCCCCAACAAACCACCACCATAACAATAACCAGAGCCTCCAGGTAGATCTGCTAGAAACACCTGCTTTCCCATCTCCACAGGGAAAGCCTGAAGAGCTATTTTGGATACAGCAATGTTGCTAGCAGGAGAAAACACCAGCTTGCAGATGGACTCACTTACCATGGTGGTCTCAGCGATGGAACCGAAGCTGTTGATGAAGATATTGCAGCTCACATTCACCGGGGGACCTGGCAATCAAGAAGACAGGCCTGCTTAGCCTCAGGGCCAAGGAGAAAACCATGTTCTAGCAAGCTGATCTTACGCATGGAGCCCATTGGTGGAGGAACCCGTCGCTCGCCCTCCTCTGTCCCGCCTCCCAGCATCCGGGATTCCCAGCCTGGGAATTGCCAGACTTCTTCCTCTATTCCCAGGCCCAGGGCAGGTACACAGCAGCAGAGACTAAGCAGAGATGTCCTTTCAGGAACACAAAAGGATTCATTATCCAGCCAGATGGCTTCGAATTCCTTTCCCCCAGTCCCACTGGAGTCTGCCTTTCTAATTTGTGTCTTAAAGGATGTATTTATGGCTACAGCCTATTTAGAGACCACTTTGGGAGCCCCAAGAAACAGCAAGCTCCTGGCCTTGAACTTCTGAACCAAGAACAACTTCTGCCTGAAAGGGTGATCATGGGGATTGCTAGCAGAGGACCGCAGAGGGAACCTCAGAGAAAACCCATATGTCTTTGTTAAGTACTTTTGCAGACACGTTTTTTCCACTCTCGCTGCCAACAAAGAAGGGGGTAGAGGGAGCAGTTGTTGCTCTGATAGCTTGGGGGTGGTGATTGAAACCCGCTTTCTTCATTTGAGACGATTCATTATAGCAGTTAGAATTTCCAAGCATTAGACAGTTGGCTGGAGTTTGGAACATTTTCCTAGATCATCCTTTCTCCTGCCCCGCCCCCCCCCCCACTTCCCCACCTCCCTTGATGCTAGGGCTTGAACTCAAGGCCTAGGTACTACCCTTGAGCTTTTTTTCACTCAAGGCTGGAGCTCTACCACTGGAACCCCAGCTCAGCTTCTGGCTTTTTGGTGGTTGATTGACGATAAAGAGTCTTTGGGACTTTCCTGCCCAGGTTGGCTTGGAACCGAGATCTTCAGATCTCAGCCTCCTAAGCAGCTAAGATGACAGGCCGGAGCCACAGATGCCTAGCTAAAATTAACATCATCTCAACATACCTGTGAGAAGGTTGACTGCTAACCTGTATTATTCAGGATGAACCAATAGAGACTCAGAGAGAATAAAGTATTTGTCCATGGCTATCTTGCTATTAAATAGTGGAGCCAGGGTTTGGATACAGATTTGTCTAACTTCCAAGGTGGGAATCTCCATGGCTATTACAGAAAAGAGGAAGGAAGAGGCATGTCCAAGGTCATACAGGGGGTGGCAAAATCCAGAATCTTGTCTTGGGCTTCCAAGTAAGCCAGCGAAATTTCCAGAATAAAGACCATGGGAGAGAGGCAGAAAACAATGAGTCCAATTAAAGAAGGTGCTGGAAAATGAGACAGGAAAGAGACCTCAGAAAGGGGCTGACCTTGAGCTGACCTTGGTGGTTGGGCTTAGAAAATAGGTAGTAGTTCTTTTTACATGAACACTGCAATTTGTTAATTTTTTTTCACAAGTTCCATATCCTTTTTGTTGTTGGTGGTGGTGGTCGTGGTCGTGGGGCCTGAACTCTGGGCCTGGGTGCTGTCTCTCAGCTCTTCAGCTCAAGGCTAGCGCTCTACCACTTGAGCCACAGCACCACTTCCAGCTTTTTTTTCTGCTTATGTGGTGCTGAGGAATCGAACCCAGGGCCTCATGCGTGCAAGGCAAGCACTCTACCACTGAGTCACCTCAGCCTTCCCCCACTCCTTTTGATTTTTTTGTCCGAGATGAAGACTTGAAGTTGGTAGCTGCTGCTTTCTGGCTAGGGTCTACCAACTGAGCCACATCTCCAGCTCCTACAAGTTCCGTTTCTTGTAGCCATGAGGAACTGAGGGAGTCAAGTATAGATTCATTGTCTTTACATCACAAATGAGTCTAGAGAATTGTTCTTAATTCAGTGGCCTTTTTTTGTCTGGGGTGTGTGTGTGTGTGTGTGTGTGTGTGTGTGTGTGTGTGTGTGTGTGTGTGTGTGTGTGTGTGTGTGTGTGTGTGTGTGTGTGTGTGTGTTGGTACTGGGGCTTGAATTCAGGGCCTTGAGCTGTTGCTTAGATTTTTTTTTTTCTCAAGGCTGACATTCCACTACTTGAGCCACAGCTCCTCTTTGGCTTTTTAGTGGTTGATTGGAGATAACAGTCTTTCTGATTTTGTCTGCTTGGAATGGCTTTGGATCAGGATCTTCAGATTTCAGCCTCCTGGGTAGCTAGGATGATAGGCGTGAGTCACAGCACCCAGCAGCTTGGTCTATCTTGAGCAGCTCTTTCTATAGCTGGTTAAATTTTTTCTTTGGGTTAATATTTTCTTTCTCTGAAGCGGAGTGGAAATCTGCCTCATTGTCGTTTCCACTTAAACAAAGGCCTATTTCATTTCTCCCTCATTTAGTCTTAGATTCAGGTTTTTCATTTGACCCTCACACGGTTAAGATGCTATGAAGAATTACTGCCTGTACCTTGCAGCGGTGCACAGCTCCCGCCCAGGCTCTGTGAGCATCTCTCGATTGTGACTCTCATATAAATTAGGGCCTGATTTATGTGCGGGAGAGGGCACCCACCAGAAGACCCCATGGGGAAGGTATGGTTCATTGATGTAAATCTGAAATTAAATTATCTCAAGAAAATTACAACCCGCCTGGCATTTGGCAGCGGGGATAATGTATATATGCCATTAAATATTAAAGTTTAATTTTGTGTATGGGTTTGCATTGGGTTGTGTTCGTGATCCATAAAGTTTCAGGAAACACAGAGTGTCAGAATTAGGAATAGTTCAATTGTGCCAGACCTGTTTACAACTCCCGAGACAGAGGGATAACTGGTCTACCACCTTCCCCTGCCTTGTTCAACAGAACAGGCCCGTGGTTTCTTCGTCATTGTCATCTCTGGCTTTAGGAGAGTCAGGAGCAGGCAGATTTCTGTGACTTGCTTTCATTAGGCTGTGATTGATCTGTGATGTTTCTCAAACACTGCAGTGGAGGGGAACAAGGGATCTGATCTGGAAGCTTTTTCAGAAGCTCTGTGCTTTGCCTGAGACCTTAGAGAATCAGAGTGGAAGCTGAGAGGGATTCATTCTTGCCCAAGAACAAAATCTTTCTCCCCATTCTTATTATTTGGGGGGGAGAGGTTCTGGGGAGCTGTCTTTACTTTCAGTCAGGGGAGACCAGAGGGTTAGAGCTAGGGTTAAGAGAAGCCAAAATATTAATTAATTAATTGATTGATTAATTTTTGTGCCAGGCCTGGGGTTTGAACTCAGGTCCTGGATACTCAGGTCCCTGAACTTCTTTTACTCAAAACTAGCTCTCTACCACTTGAGCCACAGCTTCACTTCTGGCACTTTTATTTTTGGCTAATTAGTTGGGGATAAGTATCTCATAGATGTTTTTGTTCAGGCTGGCTTTGAACCACAATCCTCAGATTTCAGCCTCTTGAGTAGCTAGAATTACAAGGGTGAGCCATGGTATTATTTAATTTTGCATGTTTGGAGCCCACGTGCTCCCAGTAAGATTCTCAGTGGAGTATGGTGGTGATTCATTGTTCTAACACCAGGCCTTGGGAAGTGGAGGAAGGAAGATCTTGAGTTCCAAGCCAATCTGAGCTATATAGTGAGACCTCTCAAACAAAAACGTCTTCTGCTAAGTAAATCATTGGAACAGCTGGGTGAGAATGGTCTTTTATTTTCTTGGTTTTGGTCCTGATTTAGAGTCTTGCTGCATAGCCCAGGGTGGCCTCACACTGGAGATCCTGCTACCACAGCTGTCCTGAGTGCTGGGATTACAGGTATGTATTACCATGCCCTCCAGTGAAAATTATTTTTTTTTTTTGGGTCTGGTCGGGGGGCCTGAACTCTGGGCCTAGGCGCTGTCCCTCAGCTCTTCAGCTCAAGGCTAGTGTGCTACCACTTGAGCCACAGCGCCACTTCCAGCTTTTTTCTTTTTGCTTATGTGGTGCTGAGGAATCGAACCCAGGGCCTCAGGCATGCAAGGCAAGTGCTCTACTACTGAGCCACCTTCCCAGTTTTATTTCTTTTTTTTTCTCCTTTTTGCTAGTTGTGGGGCTTGAACACAGGGCCTAGGCACTGTCCTTGAGCTCTTCTGCTCAAGGCTAGCACTTTACCACTTGAGCCACAACACCACTTCCTGTTTTCTGGTGGTTCATTGGAGATGGATGTCTCATGGACTTTTCTGCTCAAGTTGTCTTTGAACTTCAATCCTCAGATCTCAGCCTCCTGAGTAGCTAGGACTATAAGCATGAGCCACAGGGCTTAGCCTGGATTTTCTTGTATTTTTTTCTTTCTTTCCTTTTTTTTTGGGGGGGAAGGGAAGGGGAAAACAGTCCTGGGGCTTGAACTCAAGGCTTGGGCGCTGCCTCTGAGCTTTTTTGCTCAAGGCTAGTATGCCACCATTTGAGCCACAGCCCTACTCCTGCCTTTTGCAGATAGTGAATCAGAAATAAAAGCCTCCTGGACCTTCCTGACTAGGGCTGTCTATGAACCATGATCCTCAGATCACAGCTTCCTGAGTAGCAGGGATTACAGGTGTGAGTCACCAGTGCCCAGCTGTATTTTTCTTTATTACCTCCATCCTGCTTCATTCAATACCTTCCTGGCCCTTTGGGATGTCTGAGATTGTGACTTGATGAAGTCCTCAGGGCAGGGTACTATGATAACAAACTCTGTCCTTATTTGTCTGTCCCTGGAGAAGCTAGGGTTATGCTAATGATGATGGAGGATCGGGCCTGGTGAGCAAAGGCTCTCTGTGTGTGTGTGTGTGTGTGTGTGTGTGTGTGTGCACGCGCACATGCAGGTGTGTGCTCAGGCCTGAGGAGTGGCAGGTGGCCTAAACATAAATCCAGGCATCTCTCAGTCACTTTCTTAGTTTGGTGGTGAGGGTACTTTGAGAAGGAGGCTTGGAAAACAGGGAGCAGAGTAAGCAAAATAGGAAGCTCCCCGCCCCCCCCCCCCCATCACATCTCTTCTTTGCTCTTGGACTTGAGCAACAGAGAGAGAGGGCATTTATGATCAAGACGGGTTGTGAGTTCTTGGATATAAAGCTCTGCAAGGGATGCTGGGAGAAAAGCCAGCATGTTCAGGCTTCTATGAGGCCCTTGATGGCCCCTGTTACCTGCTGCTCATCACCCATGGCCGGGTGCTGATGCTCACCCCTGTCATCCCAACCACTTAGGAGGCTGAGATCTGAGGATGATGGTTCAAAGCCAGCTTGGGCAGAAAAAGTTCGTGAGACTCTTATCTTCAATGAGCCACCAAAAGACCTAGAAGTGGAGCTGTGGCTCAAGTAGTCAAAGGCCAAAACAAAAAGTGAAGGGACAATGCTCAGGCTTTGTGTTCAAGCCCTAGGACTCCCCACTCCCCAAATGCTTCAGCCTCCAGAGTCATCATGGAGCACCGAGAACTTTCTCTTCCTGCCATACACATCTACACATAGCGCCCACCTTCCTATAGGGCCATGGGCAGGCTGGGTCAAGACCCTCCCCTGTCCCCCAGTTCTGGGAAGCCTGAATCTCCTTTTATTCCTCTTGTCTTCATTTCTGTCTGGCCTTGTTGACTTCCATTGGCCTTCTTTCCAACAGACATAGGATACTGTGATTCTGATTTAGATGAGCAAGCTCCAAAAATGGTTTGTTGGTCTACAGAAACAGCAGGTGAATTTGAGTTGGATGTTCCTTATGGAAAGCAAATGGATGTAGAGCTATCTGGGGGAGAAGTAGAGAGAGGTTTTTCTTATTATTCTCCTCATGGCTTCCTTGTGGGAGAAGGCCTTACAAACTTGATGAAGGGGCGTGTTTTAAATTGCAGGTGTAGGGGCTGGGAAGGTGGCTCAGTGGTAGAGCGCTTGCCTTGCATGCTCGAGGCCCTGGGTTCGATTCCTCAGCACCACATAAGCAAAAAGAAAAAAGCCGGAAGTGGCACTGTGGCTCAAGTGGTAGAGCGCTAGCCTTGAGCTGAAGAGCTGAGGGACAGTGCCCAGGCCCAGAGTTCAGGCCCCACGACCGGACCCAAAAAAAAATAAATAAATAAATAAATAAATTGCAGGTGTAGACCAGAAAAGGAAACTGAGCCCCTGATATATATATGTATATATATATATATATATATATATATATATATGTATATAGAGAGAGATATGTAGCTAAATGGTAGATAGTGTTTATCCCAGATCAGAAAATAAGTTTATGTGAGCTTATTTCCGTCCACCTTCCAGGCCTCCCCTCTGCCTTTGATGTGGGAAAGCAGCAATTGATTAGTAATGTCTGCCTTGGGCAGAGAAAGAGCTCATGGGACTCAGGCTGTTATTCAGCATCTGCCTTCGCTACTGCAGTGCCTGCTGCTTGCTTGCTCCTGTAATCTGCGAACCTATTTTTTTTCCTACAGATCAGAAAGGCATGTTCTCTGTACCTTTAAAGTTGGGCCTGATCCTGGCATCGTATCCAGAAGTTCTGCCCATCAGCTTATCTAGGAAATCCGAAGGTGACATAGGCTTGGGTGCAGAGCGGGCAGCATCGGCTTCTTTAGAAGCAGCGAGGCTAAGGAGAGAGAGAGAGAGAGGTTAATGCAGGTCCTTTTCTGATCAAGTCTAGCCTCTTCTTGCCCCTGGAGATCAAGATGACTCTTATCCCGAGGACTGGTGACAGCAAGGCCCAGGCTAAACTGTTTACCCAGCCCAAATATAATCCAGTGCCGGATCCTGGCAGCCAGCCACTGTTTGACTGATGCCTAGAAGCGGTTGACTCTTAAGGCTTCATCATCTCCATAGCCCATAGCCTGTAATCCTAGCTATTCAAGAGGCTTGAGATCTGAGGGTGTTCTTTCCTATTCGAAGCCAGCCAGCCCGGGGAAGAAAAGTAGGATGAGACTCTTATCATGAAATAACTACAAAACCAACCAACCAACCAACCAACCCCAAAAGCCAGAAGTGGAGCTGTGACTCAAGTAATAATTGAGCTCTAGCTTTATGTGAAAAAGCTAAGTAAATAAAGACTGCACAGGGGCTGAGTTCAAGCCCCAGGACTGGCACACACACACACACACACACACACACACACACACACACACACATATACAAATTCTGGAACTTGTTCTCTATCAATTATGTCAACTGGAAGCATCTTAGGGAATGAAATAATCTAGGAGTTCCTAGATTTCTCTTTAAAACCAGCCACTAAAAAAAAATAACAGTCTTTCCAAATCAAATGCATTCAGGAATACAAATGTAAGCAGTCTTCATTTCCAGTCTTTCTAGAACCCTGGACAACATCGGTGCTCATATTTCTGTTGTTCCTCTTATACACACACACACACACACACACACACACACACACACACACACACACACACACACACACACACACACACACACACACACACCAAGAGTTGGATGACACCAGCTACTGAAGATCACACTTGGCATGTTCCCTACTCCTTGGGGTTGGGAAATTATTTGTTTGTCTGTTTACTTACTTTTGTCAGTCCTGGGGCTTGAACTAAGGAATTGGGCACTATCCCTGAGCTTTTTCTTCTCTTTTTTTTTTTTTTTTTGCTTAAGGTTAGCGCCCTACCACTTAAGCTACTGGTGGGCTGGCTTCAAATTGTGATCCTCAGATCTCAGCCTCCTGAGTAGCTAGGATTCCAGATGTGAGCTACTAGCGCCTGGCCATAGTCTTTATCTGACATGGGTGGGCATGGTCCTCCTCAGACTTCAAGTTAATCTCCACACAGAGAACACCAGCGCTCCCTCCCTAAACACCCCTTCCAGATCATACTCTGCAGTAGACTTTAGGACATCAATGTAGCCAGCGGCCGTAGCTCAGGGCCGTCTTATTCCCATACCTCTTCCTCTTAGTCCTCATTCACCAGGTCCCACCAAACCACAAACCTCCTTTAAACATGTATAGATGTGTGTTTGTGTACTGAGAGCCAGGATCAGGGTGGTTTGATGTATTTATTGTTTGCATGTTCTTACTCCTCCATTGCGCCTTCCCCTGTGTCTCAACCTTAATTGGTTGCTCAGTAAACACCCAGGGAATGAACGAATGAATGAATGGATCGCATGCTACTTTCATTGATCAAATGTCCTGGCTGGTAAGAAGTGATCATAAATATTTATACACAGGATTCACAATTGAAAACTCATTAGACGACTACACATAGTACTAGAAATACTGATTCAATCGGGTCTTCCTTCGAAGGCTCAGAAGTTCGTGTACACATGGCAATTAGATGTTTTGGTGTGTGTGTGTGTGTGTATGTGTGTGTGTGTATGTGTGTGTGTGTGTGTGTGTACATCAGTCCTGGGGCTTAAACTCAAGGCCTGCGTATTGTCCCTGAGATTTTGTTTTGTTTTGGCTTTAAGGTTAGTGCTCGACCACTTGAGTCACAGCTTTCAACTTTTTGCTGGTTAATGGGAGATAAGACTCTTGTGGACTTTCTTCCCTAGGCTGGCTTCAAATGGTGATCCTCAGATCTCAGCCTCCTGAGTAGCTAGGATTACAGGTTTGAGCCATTGGCGCTTGCCAAGACAATTTTTAAGACATAGTAAATACTGGATATGATTGGCTTCTCCTGGTACACATGCTGTGTGTATATGTGTGTGTATATGTGTGTGTGAGAGAGAGAGAGACACACACACACAGAGACAGAGAAATAAAGAGATAAAGAACATGTGAGTGCATATATAGATATATGTGTGTGTTTATGTGTTTGTAGGTGTGTATGTGTTTGTGCGTTTGTGAGTGTGTGCGTGTGTCTCCCTCTTATTCCACACAGACACTGTCCCAGCCCTTACTCTTTCTGACCCGGGCCCCAGGCTGCTGGCTCCCTCCACTTTGTCTTTCTCTGCCAGCCACCCAGATGTTTGCAAACAGCTGGCCAGCCATAGCATCTCTCAGCTGGCATCTTCACTAGGACCAGTCCATGGCTCATCCACAGCTCCCACCGACTCTGCTGCTCCTCCCGCTCTGCCCCTCTCCTAATAAGGCCTGGGCTAGGAGTGTTCTCTTCCCGAGTCCCCAGGGCAGTTCATGATTTCCTCAGAACCTCCCGTCTCATTTGCTCTTTGCCCAATGTGCCATTTGATTCACTTTTAATTTCTTCTGAACATTATCTTTAAGTAGTTGTACCGAGGAGGTGCCATTGGACAAAGCGGTTGATGAATACAGGGCGCCTTGATCCATGCCACACCCCTTTCAACCTTCTCACCCACCCCTCCTCCCCACCCCACCCTTCCCTCCCTTTTCTTAATTTTGTAGGATATATATACGTATATATGATTTTTCGGGCTATGTCACAAAGCAGTTTGTGTCTACAATGCATCTAGATCTGGGTCAGCCCTTCAACATCTTCACCCCACCCCCTTTTCCGTGCACCCCTTCCCTTATTTTTCCCCAATTCTGCATTCTTGCCTGCATTCTCCTCTCCTCACCCCTTCATTCTTGTACCTCTCTCTCCCCTGGGGTCCTTCCCATTACCCCACCCCACGCAAGTACTCGTACTCCTGGTATTTGTTTTGTTGGGCTTCGACTTTGTCATTCTGAAGAATTACATATGGCATTTAATACTGTAAAGGGATTGTCCACAGATCTTGGGAGATCTCAGAAAAGTATCTGCATTCATGTCACCTGGTCAGGAACGCACTGAAAACCCTGGTATGAAGCCAGCTCAGAGAGGTGAAGACTTTAGCCTCAGCACACACAGCAGTATTAAGGAGCAAGGGATGGGAACCAGAATTTCAAGCAGAGACTCATGTAAATAGCACAATGTATGTAAATGATGAAGAGTATAAATCCTTATGATAGTTGCTATCATAATGATATGTATATATATATACACATATGTATGTATGTATATATATATATATATATATATATATATATATATATATATATATATTTGTCAGTCGTGGGGCTTGAACTCAGGGCCTGGGAGCTGTACCTGAGCTCTTTTGCTCAAGGCGAGTGCTCTACCACTTTGAGCCACAGCACCACTTCTGGTTTTCTGGTGGTTTATTGGAGATAAGAGTCTCATGGAATTTCCTGCCCAAGCTAGCTTTGAACCATGATCCTCAGCTCTCAGCCTCCTGAGTAGATAGGATTACAGGCACGAGCCACCAGTGTCTGGCTCAAGGCTCTCTTTTGTTTAATTTTTGTTTTTTTCTTTTCTTTGGTTGTGGGTCTTGAACTCTGGACCTGGGAGCTGTCCCTGAGTTCTTCAGCTCAAGGCTAGTGCTCTACCACTTGAGCCACGGCGCCACTTCTAGTTTTCTGGTGGTTAAGTGGAGATAAGAGTCTCATGGACTTTTCCTGCCCGGGCTGGCTTTGAACTGGGATCCTTAGATTTCAACCTCCTGAGGAGCCAGGATTACAGCCATGAGCCACTGTTGCCTGGCTAGTTTAACTTTTTGATTTCTTTTACAATACTGGCAACCAAACCCCAGGGTCTTGTACTTGCTGGGCAAGTGTTCTACCACTTGAGTCATGCCCTACCCCACCCCAGAATCCTGTAATTGTGATGCACTACTAGTTGTGAGTTCTTGCCATTATTTCCTGAGCAATTGGGGTCTTATTCCTCCAGAAATTCACTCCCCATAACCCTGGCTTGTAGTTAAACTCACCCTAGTTTTGAAGGACATTGTATTTCATTACTTGCAAATGGCAAATGAATGAAACTTGCTCTAATAAGATAATAAGATAATCACAAGAGTACAAGGAGAACAACATCAAAAGAGAAGCGTTTAAAAGGCTGAGTATTCTGTGTGGGGCCTTTCTATGGCTCAGGCCTCCTTTAAAGATCTCCACTATTTAAAGACACTAAGAGACATATTAACACCGGACTCAGGTGTTCCTTGAGATGGAGAGACTGAAAGAACATTGATTTAATAATAATTCAATGTATTCTATTCTGTTTTTGGTAGAGGATGGCAGGCAGTACTGGGGGGGGGCTTGAACTCAAGTCCTCCTGGTTGCTAGGCAACCACTCATCTCTTGAACCACACCCCCGGTCTTGGCTGTTGAGCATTCAATAGCTTTTCTCAGAGACCTCATTCAAAAGTTACCTAATTGTTTTGTTTTGTTTTTAACCTCCCCAATACAATAGCTCAGTTTTAAGGCCAAAATAGCCATTTCCCTCTGCCTGATAATCCTTGTACATTTCCGGCCTATATTTAGACAGTACAATTTGCACAGAATTATTTTAAGCCTTTCCCCCCCACACCTCTAGTCAATCTGGACTCTGGGTGCCTGTGGCATGGTGGGGGTGGACTCAGGGGGGTGACCAGAGTCCTCAAGAGTCACATGACCAGAGTCTTGTGTCCACGAACGTTTGGGAATGGATCCCCGAGTCTGCGATTTCACATGTTTTATTTTGAGGCCGTGAGCTCCTGGACAGAAAGCAATGGAGAATGAGTTTGAGAACAGAAACACTCCCCGTCATTAGGATTTCCTGGTCTTAGAAAAGTATTTGGAACCGAGGCAAATTGTTTTTAGGGCTTAGGGACTGTAACGGGATGAGATTTGGGTTTAGACAGACTGGATTGTGTAGTAATTTTCAGAGGAGAGTCACGTCTTCGGTGGATGGGGGCAGATGACTTTGACTGGTGGAATGATGGGCATGGATCATCTTCCTGGTCAGTGGATGGATCATGGGAAAAGCCTTTAGTGAGTCCGTCAGAGGTGACTTCCAATGGTGGAGGCCAGGAAGAGTCCAGGGTTAGAGGTCAAAGGAGAAGCTCAAAGCTGGGTGCCCGTGGCTCAGGCCTGTCATCCTAGCTACTCAGGAGGCTGAGATCTGAGGATCACAGTTCAAAGCCAGCCCGGGCAGGAAAACTTGTGAGAATCTTATCTCCAATAAACCACTAGAAAACTGGAAGTGGTGCTGTGGCTCAAGCGGTAGAGTACTCTCCTTGAGCTGAAGACCTGAGGGACAGCGCCCAGGCCCAGAGTTCAAGCCCCATGACCGACCAAAACTAATAAATAAATAAATAAATGGAAAGGCTCAGGCAGAATTGTTGAGGGAAATGAGGATAGCAATCTTGATGAGTCACATCTTCTCTAAAATGGGTAGATTAAGAGAATTGGTGCCTGTGTGTGTGTGTGTGTGTGTGTGTGTGTGTGTGTGTGTGTGTGTGTGTGTGTGTGCTGGGACTTGAACTCAGGGCATGAGCACTGTCCCTGAGCTCTGATTTGCTCAAGGCGATACTCTACCACTTGAGCCACACCCCGTGGACTACTTCTGACCTTTCTGATGGTTCATTGGAGGTTAAGAGTCTCATGGACTTTCCTGCTCAGGCCGGCTTTGAACCTTGATCTTCAGATCTCAACCCCCTGAGTAGCTAGAATTATAGGCATGAGCCACTGGTGCCTGGCTGGATTTTCTCCCCCCTACTCTCTCTTAAATATATTTTTATTATCTTTAAGTAGTTACACAAAGGACTTACCACAGAACCAATCATTTTAGAAATACAATGCATCTTCATTGATGTTATCAATGATGTCAGAATTCTCCCCCATCCCCTTCAGTTTTCTTAATTTTAAGAACACCCATTGGCTATTATGACTGCGTTCTCTTCATTCATCTACCCTTCTCTCCTTTTGGACAACTCCCCGCCCACCCCCCCACATCTTGCATACACTAATTTCCTGGTATTCAGCAGTGTGAGTTTTTCTAAGGAATTACACCATTTGGATTCTCCCTTGCAAACACCATACTGAGGTTAACACCTTTGTATACACTTGTGTATAACCCGCAATGTATTTACTTGTACATTTATAAATTAGATCTAGCTTCCACATATGAAAAAAGACATGCATCTTTTGTCTCTCTGAGTCTGAGAGACATTTAACATGAATTTTTTCATTTAACATGAATTTTTTTTCCAGGTCTAACCATTTCTTTGCAAACCATGTAATATCATTCTTTCCAGATTAGGAAAATCTCTTTAAGTGTCTGCCAGTCCTGAACTGGCCTTATGCTCTTGTTTGGCTTTTGTGTTTTTTTTTTTTTTTGCTCAAAGCTGATGCTCTACCAGTTGAGCCAACAGCTCCACGTCTGGCTTTTTCTTGCCTGGGCTGGTTTTAAACACCGATCTTCATATCTCAGCATCCCAAGTAGCTAGGATGACAGGCATGACTCTTTGGAACCATGCTTTTTTGAGTTTGTAATAGTTCCTGTTTTCTTACCCATCTAGTTCTGCATTTGTATTTACTCCTTAGGAAGAATGTGAATATATGTGTCTTGATTTTCCTTCTTCCGGCCTCAAGCTTTCTCTCCAACAAAACCCAACCTTGTTCTCCAAGGATTTGTTGAAGAAAGGCCAGATGGACGCCCAGATTCTCATTCTCTCATTACAATATCAATGGGAAATAGGAATTCAATATGGGGCCATCAGTGTGAATTTCAAATGAGCCAGGGTTGGCAGGGGAAAAGAAAAGAGTGGGAGAAATGAATCGAGTTTTTTCCTCTTTGTTACCCCAAGATCCACTCTAGATTAGCAGGGAGGGGGTCAGGGGGAGTTCTTCATCCCCCAACAACTCCAACTGGGTACAGGTCTGAAGGAGAGACAGAAGGACAAGATGAAGGGCAGGAGAGAGGAGTGAGAGGCTGGGAAGGTGGCTCAGTGGTAGAGTGCTTGCCTAGCATGCATGAAGCCCTGGGTTTGATTCCTCAGTGCCACATACACAGAAAAAGCCAGACCTGGCACTCTGTGGCTCAAGTGGTAGAGTGCTAGCCTTGAGCAAAAGAAGCTCAAGGATAATGCCCAGGCCCTGAGTTCAAGCCCCAGGATGAGAGAGAGAGGAGGGAGAGAGAGAGAAAGAGAGAGAGGGAGGGGAAGAGAGAGAGGGAGGGAGAGAGAGCTCCAAGACATAGACTTGCAGGGCTGGAGGGGGGGGAGGGAGGGAGACCAGGAAAGGGCTCTACCAGGGAGGTCAGGTGTGCGTGGGGGGTTATGGGTAGAATGACTTTTGCAGACAGCATCCGTAAAGTCCAGATGTAGACAGAAATTGGAAAGGTAAAAATTGAGAGTGTCTAGAGGAGAGAGAGGGAAAAGAAAGGAGAGAAGAGAGAGGAAGAGAGAGCCAATCAACAATCAAGAAAGGTAGGATGGAACAATTGAGGACATATGATTGGATTTCCTAAGATGTGATCCCAGTCTATGTCCTTATGATGGTCCAGAAAGATAGGAAAGACAGTAACAACTCTGTGTGTGTGTGTGTGTGTGTGTGTGTGTGTGTGTGTGTGTGTGTACTAGTTTGAACTCAGGGCCTGAGCATAATTCTTTTTTTTTTTTTTTTGGTCGGCCGTGGGGCTTGAACTCTGGGCCTGGGCGCTGTCCCTCAGCTCTTCAGCTCAAGGCGAGTGCTCTACCACTTGAGCTACAGTGCCACTTCCGGTTTTCTGGTGGTTTTTATTGGAGATAGGAGTCTCACGGTCTCTCTTGCCCGGGCTGGCTTTGAACCGCGATCCTCAGATCTCAGCCTCCTGAGTAGCTAGGATTACAGGCGTGAGCCACCAGCGCCCGGCTGAGCATAATTCTTTAATTATTTTTTCTTTTTTCTTTTATTTCCCAGTCCTGGGACTTGAACTCAGGGCCTGGGCACTGTTCTTGATCTTCTTTTGCTCAAAAGGCTAGCTCTCTGCCACTTGAGCCACAGCTCCACTTCTGGCTTTTTCTGTATATGTGGTACTGAGGAATCGAACCCAGGGCTTTATGCATGCTAGGCAAGCACTCTACCACTAAGCCACCTTCCCAGCCCTCCTAAGGTTTTGCACTCAAGGCTGATGTTCTGTCACTTGAGTTACAGCTCCACTTCTGGCTTTTTTTTTTCCTCTGCTGGTTCATTGGAGATGAATCTCATGAACTTTCCTGCCTGGGCTGGCTTTGAATCACGATCCTCAGATCTCAGCTTCCTGAGTGGCTCCACAGCTCTCTTGCTCTAGCCTCCTCTGTTCTGTAAGACGAATGCAGCATCTACTATCTACCTAAGGCTTGGGGGAGGTGGATGCAGAGAAATCTATCACTGCCTACTAGAGGAAACCCTGCAGGAGGACAGGGCCATGTCTGTCTCCTACCTGACACCTGGCAGCAGTCGGCAGCTGCCCGGGGGAATGGCCTTCATCCTCTAATTGTTTATTGTTCAATGGACAGAACCGATTAGGCACCTGGGTCATCACAGTAAGAGACTGCCAGCTGCTTAGGTGCTATAATTGGACCCCTATAGTGGTTCAGAGGAGGAAGACAAGATTTGAGAGGTGCCAGGGACCGGTCAGACAAGACGTCTGAGTTTTGTTCATTTTTAGAAAACAACACCACCACCAGCATTTACCGTAACCTAAGTTGTGAGCCGAGTACCAGTCGCTCAAGCCTATAATCCGAGCTACTCAGGAGGCTGAGATCGGAGGGTGGTGATTCCATGCCAGCTGGGGCAGACAAATCTGAGAGGCTCTTAGCTCTAGTGAGGTAGCAAAAAGCTGCAAGCAGAGGTGTGGTTCAAGTGGTAGAGCACCAGCCTTGAGTGGAAAAAGTTAAGGGATGGTGTCCTGATTTCAAGACCTAGTATGGGCACACACACACACACACACTCCAAATTGTGTACTTATAAAGGGGTTTTCTGTTTTCTGGGCTACAAGGAGGAAGATGGGGGCCAAGTCAGGCTGGGGTTCTGGGCGTTAGGGGCTGAATCCAATTTCCTGTTCTTGGTTCTGACCCCAGAGGCCAGGAAGTTGTTTTTGAGCACAGAGCTGTGTTAGCTAACCCTCAGCTTCGGTTGAGTTGCATCTGGCTGACATCTGGCCGCACCCCCCCCCCCAACCCTTCAACCGTCCACCAGCTGTGCCTTTCTGATTCTGATTGCAGTAAGGGGCTTAGGCTGGCGGGGTGGGGGTGGGGGTGGCACCTGACATTTTATTACTCGCACTTCATGATCTGCTAAGCACCCTGGGGAGCAGAATGTCACAGTGGCCAGGCCCTGAGCCCCAGTTTTCTCAGGAACAAGCTACCCTTCTCCCATCCTGTTCCTCAGCCCCACATCTGCCTGCTGGGAGGAACCTTCATCTGGGTAAAAAGCACATGTGTGTGTGTTTGTGTGTGTGTGTGTGTGTGTGTGTGTGTGTGTGCTGGTCCCTGAGGTTTGAACTCAGGGCCTGGGTGCTGTCCCTTACCTTATTTTGCTCAAGCTAGCATTCTACCTTTGAAGCCGTATCTTTACTTCTGGCTTTTTGGGTGGTGTGTTTCATGGACTCTTCTGCCCGGGCTGGCTTTGAACCGTGATCCTCAGATCTCAGCCTCCTGAGGAGCTAGGATTATAAGCAGGAGCCACCAACGCCAAGCCTGTCTACTCCATTTTTCATGGAAAACACTGGAAGCATCATGTCTCCTCTATGCCTTGATAAGTCCAGCTCCAGCATTCCACACTGAGCTGGTTTAATTATGCCAATGTTTTCTTTTCTTTGTTTCTTCTTAGTTCCTTCCTCCCGACCCCTATGCCCATGTGTCAAGGCTAGACTCATGGAAATCCTTGTTCTTTTCCGATTCAAGGCCAAATTATAGCTCTGTCCTCTTGCTTTTGCTCAGAATCAGGGCAGTCAAGGTCACGTATAGACATGACTTTGAAAGCATAATTTTCACAAGCTTCTTTCCAGGCTATTAGTAAGCACAGAAGCATGGAACTCCGGGTATGGTCAAGGCTCAATAGCAGTTTGTTAAATGGAAAATATATACCTGCTATTCCAGAGGGAGATTTGTTTAGCTGTGTAGGATTTGGCTTCAGTGTTCTGTTTTGGCTAAACTAAAACCAAGTAAAAAACAACCCTTAAATAGTGGCCCAGGAACCCTTAGTAAACCTCCATAAAAAATAGTTAAAGTTTTCTGGAAAATTCCAGGGCTGGTAATTAGAGGGAGATGCCAGTCTGTCCTATCTCTCTCTCTCTCTCTCTCTCTCTCTCTCTCTCTCTCTCTCTCTGTTCTATTCTTTTCTTTTTTTATTTTACCAGTCCTGGGGCTTGAACTCACAGCCTGGGTGCTGTCTTTGAGCTTTGTTGCTCATGCTTAGTGCTCTACCACTTGAACCATAGCTCCATGCCTATGTTTTTTTTGCTAGTTCATTGGAGATGAGAATCTCATGGACTTTTCTGCCTGGGCTGACTTTGAACCTGGGTCTGAGGTGATCTCAGCCTTCTGAGTAGCTGGGGTTTACAGGCATGAGACACAAGAACCTAGCCACACTCTCTTTTTTGGTTTCTGGACCATTCAGGGAACTTCCCACAGAATGACTTGGGAAATTGGCCTTGTTCAAGCCTGGCATCTGTGAATAGTTCACCTATTCTTTTTTTTTTTTTTTTTTGGGTCCGGTCGTGGGGCCTGAACTCTGGGCCTGAGCACTGTCCCTCAGCTCTTCAGCTCAAGGCTAGCGCTCTACCACTTGAGCCACAGCGCCACTTCCGGCTTTTTGCTTTTTGCTTATGTGGTGCTGAGGAATCGAACCCAGGGCCTCAGGCATGCAAGGCAAGCGCTGTACCACTGAGCCACCTTCCCAGCCCCAGTTCACCTATTCTTATCCCCTCACATAGCTAGTCATATTTCTATCCCATCCATCTTACTGGGCCGTCCTGCTCAGTATGTGTCACTTGGGGGAAAATGTTCCCACGTCTCTGCCCTTTGGTGGCATTCTGTATTCTGGTCCAATTGTGAAAGACCTGCAGACTTCCATGCATCTCATGCCTGTAATCCTCAGGAGGCTGAGATCTGAAGATCCTAGTTTGAAGACAGCCCAGGCAGGAAAAGTCCATGAGACTCTTTTCTCCAATGAACCACCAAAAAGCTGGTAGATGGAGGTATGACTCAAGTGGTAGAGCACCAGTCTTGAGAGGAAAAACCTAGTAAATGTGTGAAACCCTGAGTTCAAGCCCCTGGACCAGCACACAGGCAGACATGCGTGTGTACACACACACACTCACACACACACAAAGTGCACATGGACAATGGTGGCCTGTGCTCATCCAGAAGTTTCCTCATGCACTAGAATCATCGTTAGTATGCACTGCACAGGTCGGGTATGAAAACAAATGGGTCTCATTACCTTCCATGCAGCTTTCTTTTGAATCAGATAAATCTCACTAGAGAAATGCTTTTTTTTTTTTTTTGCAGGGAATGGAGCTGGGGGTTTCTGGACAAGGAATTTTAGGGGGGGGAAATGCAGAAGACTACATTGCTCCAACAGGAGTTGGTTATTTGAGGCTGCAGAGGGAAGGAAGTATAAATATGGAGGGGAAATAATAATGGTCTCAGAACAGGTGAAGACATAATGTAAGGTAATGACGGTAATGGCTACTGTTAGCTAAGTCTTCTGTATGACTTGGATGCTTTCTACTGCTACCATATTTCATCTCCTTAACAATCCCATGACGTTGGCAAATGTTGCCCCCACTTTACAGATGGAGAAGCCAATGTATTCATTTTCAGACACTGAGCAAAGATCTTCCTCTGTGTGTGTGTGTGTGTGTGTGTGTGTGTGTGTGTGTGTGTGTGTGTGTGTGTGTGTGTGTGTGTGTGTGTGTGTGTGTGTGTGTGTGTGGTGCTGGTACTGGGGCTTGAACTCAAGGACTTACATTCTTGTTTAGCTTTTTTACTCAAGGCTGACACTCTACCATTTGAGCCACACCTCCACTTCTAGTTAATTGGAGACAAAAATCTGTTGGATTTGTCTTCCCAGGCTAGCTTCAAACTTTGATCTTCAGATCTCAGCCTCCTGAGTAGCTGGGATTACAAGCATGAACTAACCATTGGGCTTTCTTGACTATTAAATCATCTCTATCAAAATCTCTCAGAAGCCTGCTTGCCTTTTATTTTGCTCTTTTCTATCCTAATTTACTCAACTTAAAAAAAAACAAACAAACCAAAAACAACCAACTTCTTGCTTTACCAGCTGCCATTCGTCTGTGGTTTAATGCAAAAGTGCTTTACCAAGGCTCATTTCAACTCAGCCCGGGGCAGCAGAACTCTGTGCAATTGATCTCCAATTCATTAGCAAAACAGCCAGAGGTGGCTCAAACTGTAGAATGTCCAGCCTTGAGTGCAAAAAGCTCAGGGACAGCACCTAGGCCCTGAGTTCAAGCTCTAGTAATCACACACACACACACACACACACACACACACACACACACACACACACACACACACACACACACACACACACACACACAATGATTTTAAAGACGAAACCAATCCTTCCTAGTCTCTGAGGAAGAAAGGATCTTAACTTGTAGAAAGAGCAGTTAGGCTTAAAACTTGCAACAGCCTTTAATAAGCCTAGCCCTGAATTGGAAGGTTTCACTGAAGTGGGTATTTGTATGTAAATACAGAACTACAGCAATGGCCAAAGCTCTAATACGCTGCGCTAAAGAGTCCTTTCTGCCGTCTCCTGGGTTCTTCAAGGCACGATCAAGGCTGCAGCTATGCAATTAAACTCTGCAATTCCTTGGTCTCACTCAGCACGTTCCATAGTCTTCAGGGGGACAGGATGAACAGAAGATCTGTAGTTTGAGAGCCTGCTTGTCTTAAACATCAATTAAAAAGATATTTGTGGGGCTGGGAAGGTGGCTCAGTGGTAGAGCGCTTGCCTTGCATGCATGAGGCCCTGGGCTCGATTCCTCAGCACCACATAAGCAGAAAAACCTGGAAGGGTGCTGTGCCTTAAGTGGTAGAGCACTAGCCTTGAGCTGAAGAGCTGAGGGACAGTGCCCAGGCCCAGAGTTCAGGCCCTCCACAACCAAGAAAAAAAAAGATATTTGTGCCAGGTGCCGGTGACTCATGCCTATAAGCCTAGCTACTCAGGAAGCTGAGATCTGAGGATCTTGGTTCAAAGCCAGCCCAGGCAGGAAAGTCCATGAGACTCTTATCTCCCATAAACCACCAGAAAACTAGAAGTGGCGCTGTGGCTCAAGTGGTAGAGCACTAGTCTTGAGCTGAAGAGCTCAAGAGTTCAGGCGTCATGACTGACAAATAAAAAGATATTCATAGGAGCCAGGCAAAAAAGCTGGTGGCTCATGCCTGTCACCCTAGCTATTTGATCTGCGGATTGCGGTTCGATGCCAGCCTGGGCAGATAAGTCTGTGGAACTTTTATCTCCAATTAACAATTGAAATGCCAGAAGTGGAGCCTGTGAGCCTGGCTCAAGTGGTAGAGTACCAGCCTTGAGAAAAAAAGCTTAGGGACAGCACCCAGGCCCTAAGTTCAGGCTCTAGTACTGGTGTGTGTGCATGTACCCCCCTCCCCACAGTTAATTTACAGTGGTGCTAGTGCACGCAAATGCTCCATATAACTTTAATAATTTAACTCAAGAATGTTAGCTGGTCAAGGCTCTGTGATGGAGGAGGAAGATCAAAACTTCTAGAGACTTACAGTGGACTCTGGGAGGACATTCACTCTTTCACCTGAACTACCACTAGCACCAGGTGATCCTTCTGCCAGGCCGTTAGTAATTTACCTGTTGAGCAGTAAATTAATGGCATTGCGTTGGCCTTTTGATCCATAGGATTGAGATGATCTGACCACATGAAGTGCCCGGTAGCGAACACCTGGAATCTTAGCCACTCAGCAGGCTGAGATCTGAGGATCGTGATTCGTGAAGCCACCCTAGGCAGAAAATTCCCCTTGAGACTCCAGTCTCCAATTAACCACTCAAAAGCCAGAAGTGGAGTTGTGGCTCAAAGTGGTAGCGTGCTAGCCTTGAGCAAATGAGCTCAGGGACAATGCCCAGGCCCTGAGTTCAAGCCCCATGACTGACAAAACAAACAAATGTTCTGCCTGAGGTCATTTCCTTCCTTGGAAGTACTTAGGTCTCCTAAATACTTTGGGTTAGGAGAAGAGGTAGGATACCATGATGAACTCAGTGTTGATGCCAACAATTATTAGCTGTGTGACCTTGGGAAAGTCACTTAACTTTGTGTGTGTGTGTGTGTGTGTGTGTGTGTGTGTGTGTGTGTGTGTGTGTGTGTGTGTGTGTGTGTGTGTGTGTGTGTGTACTGGGGCTTGAACTCAGGACCTTTTGCTTTGGCTTGTTTATTTATTTACTTTTTTGCTCAAGACTGCCACAGCTCCACTTCTGACTTTGTGCTGGTTAATGGGTGATAAGATTCTCACAGACTTTTCTGCCTGGGGTAGCTTTGAACCACAAGCCTCAGATCTCAGCCTCCTAAGTAGTTAGAATTACAGGCATGAGCCACTGGCACCTGGCTATTTAACTCTTGTGCATCCGTTTCCTTATCAATAAAACAAGTGTGCTATTGGTATTACTTCCCAGGATTGCTGAGATGCCGTAAATAAATACATTTTAAATGCCAAGTATTCTGCTAGGACCATAGAAACCTTTACACACTACAATAGCCCTTATTATAAAGATACAAATGCAAGCATCTTACTTGTAAGCCTCAGCTATTACTCGCTGAAATTTTAATTCAGCCTAGATTAAACTTGATGATTCTGAAGACCCTAAAACAATAATACAAGCTAAAGCCTGGCAGGGCTGGCAGAAACTACTTGCAGTGTGCTGTACTTCAAATCTCAGCTAATTTATTCTATGCAGTTGTAGGTCTTGCATTTTAAAAAGGGACATTAGTACCTGGAATGGATCCAGAAGAGCAACTGGGCTGGTAAACAAACTTGATATTGACCTACAAGGAATAATTAAGGACTGCGAGGCTACTAAGCTTATTGCAGACATAGACAGAAGCCAACTCTGATTTGCTGGCTTGTCGGAGGGAAAGAATGACCCAATTTCATAAAATTGTGGTCTTCAGCATTCTTTTTGTTTTTTTGCTTTGTTGTTGTTGTTTTTGTCAGTTGTGGGGCTTGAACTCTGGGCCTGGGCGCTGTCCCTCGGCTCTTCAGCTCAAGGCCAGCGCTCTACCACTTTGAGCCACAGTGCCACTTCCGATTTTCTAGTGGTTTATTGGGGATAAGAGTCCCCTGGACTTTCCTGCCCAGGTTGGCCTTGAACAGATCTCAGCCTTCTGAGTAGCTAGGATGACAGGCATGAGCCACCAGCGCCTGGCTCAGGTTTCTATTTTTATTTTAATTTATTTTCTTCTTTTCAAGGCGCCGAGCTCCATCTTTTGCAAATAACACACACATTTGCTTCTCCAAGGAGTTCCAGGAGATACAAATTTGTCTTCTGGTGGTGTAACTATGGCCACCCAAGTTAACCACATGGTGAAAACAACATGAATGAGAAGTTCATGGCAGAGAAGCCGCAGGAAAAGAATGAAACCTGATCTTTCTAATCAGGTAATCTGGGTATATTCTATAGCCCGATGGCTTGTTCCAAGTGGCCAGGGAAAACGAGGGCAGGGGATGTTGAAGACTCTGACTCTGATACATGTGAGGAAGGAACCTTTCAACTCCAGAACTCCCCCGTGATGGAAGAGACTGTCTTAAAGCAGGTAGAACATTGCTAGGCATTGCAAGAATTCAAGTAGAGCCTGAATATTCCTTAGCAGTAGCTCCAAGATGCACAGCTGAGGAATGAGCCAGGATTGTGACTCAACTGATGGCTGGTGTGTGTGTGTGTGTGTGTGTGTGTGTGTGTGTGTGTGTGTGTGTGTGTGTGTGTGTGTGTGTGTGCATGCGTGCAAATGCTGCTGAACTCACAGCCTCGCTCTCCCATGAGGCTTTATCTACTCAAAGCTAGTGCTCTACCATGTGAGTCACAACTCCATTCCAGCTTTTTGGCGGCTCATTGGAGATGAGAGTCCCACAGGGACTTTACTGCCTGGGCTGGCTTCAAATGATGATCCTCAAATCTCCAGCCTCCTGAATAGCTGGGATTATAGGTGTGAGCCACCAGCACCTGCCTGTATTATTATTATTATTATTATTATTATTATTATTATTATTGTCAGTCATGGGGCTTGAACTCTGGGCCTGGGTGCTATCCCTCTGCTCTTCAACTCAAGGCTAGTGTTCTACCACTTGAGCCACAGTGCCACTTCTGGTTTTCTAAGTGGTTTACTGGAGATAAGAGTCTCACGGACTTTCCTGCCCAGGCTGGCTTTGAACCACTATCCTCAGATCTCAGCCTCCTGAGTAGCTAGGATTACAGGCGTGAGCCACCGGGGCCCAGCAGTATTTTTATTTAGAGTGGTTCTTGTCCACAGAGCAGGGAATTTGGGAGTCTTGTTTGTCATTCTAACAAAAAGAAGTAATGAAGAACTCTGAACACAGCTCAAATAGATACTTGTTGGTAAGCAAACAAGGGTGATAGGATCTCAGCTGTGCTCTGCCGGCTGAATGGAGAACCATTTTCTGCTCAAATGTGCCGTCTCTTCTCCAGTTTGAAGTTAGACTTTAGGCACAACTAACTCAGTGTCATGAGCACTTGTGATATTTTCCATTTTCTACACATGATTGTGTCTGAGATGGGATGGCAGGGTGCAGAATTTTCCACACCCAAGTTGTTTGGACACTGTGCCCCAAATATTTATTTATATTTATTTTTGTGCCATCCTGGGGCTTGAACTCAGGGCCTGGGCACCGTACATAAGCTTTTAAACTTTTCGTTTTAGTAGTTTATTAGAGATAACAGTCTCACGGACTTTCCTGACTGGGCTGGCTTTGAACCACGATCCTCAGATCTCAGCCTCTTGAGTAGCTAGGATTACAGGCGTGAAATACCAGAGCCCAGCTTAATTTATTTACTTTTGCACTGATTTGAACTCAGAGCTTGGAGTTCTCCTTTGGCTTTTTTGCTCATGCTGGCGCTGTACCACTTGAGCTATGCCTTCAGCTCAGCTTTATTTTTGCTGATTAATTAGATGTGGAGTCTCAGACTTTTCTGCCTGGGTTAGCTTTAAACCTTGATCTTCTAGATCTCAGCCTTCTGAGTGGCTAGGATTATAGGCACAAACCATCAGTGTTCAAAGCAATCTTATTTTTAATTTGCTTTTTAATTTTATTTCTAACTTAATTAAAATTTTTTTTTATTGGTCATGGGGCTTAAACTCAGGGTTTGGGCAATGTCTCTGGACTTTTTTACTTACAGCTAGTACTGTACCACTTTGAGCCATACATCACTTCCGGTTGTTTGGTGGTTCCTTGGAGATAAGAGTCTCATGAACTTTCCTGCCCTGGCTGGCTTTGAACCACAATCCTCAGATCTCAGCCTCCTGAGTAGCTAGGATTAACAGGCATGAGCCACCGGAGCCTGGCTAAATTGGCTTTTTTAAATCTTCAGCATTATCAATATTACAATGAATTGCCAAATCTGGTACCTAGTAAAACAAAGTTTCGTGATGCCTCAGGAATAATTATCTCATACCTCTTCTCTTTTTCTACATACTACCAGTTGGACATTGACTGAATTTCTGACAATGTTGGCGGTAGATAAGATACTTCGAGTCTGGGTTAGGGAGCCATCTACCATGGCTTTGGACAAGAACATTTTCTTTTTTTTTTTTTGGTCCGGTCGTGGGGCCTGAACTCTGGGCCTGGGCGCTGTCCCTCAGCTCTTCAGCTCAAGGCTAGTGCTCTACCACTTGAGCCACAGCGCCACTTCCGGCTTTTTTCTTTTTGCTTATGTGGTGCTGAGGAATCGAACCCAGGGCCTCAGGCATGCAAGGCAAGCGCTCTACCACTGAGCCACCTTCCCAGCCAAAGAACATTTTCTTCCTCTAGTTTTTGTGCTCCCTGGAAACTTCTGAAAGTCATAGGCCTGGCATGAACACTTTCCATCCTGAACTCTCATTTTGGGTGACAAGGAAGAGTTTATGAAATTGTCTATCATAGGGGGAGGGTGTCAGTCATTCCTGGTGAGAAAATGTCCCACCCATTACATTTTTCTAAGACAACAACAACAACAACAAGAACAACAACAAGCCCACATGTGTGATAGGGACCTTCCATTTGCCAGTGGCGTTGTACTTCCAGTACATTCCATGCTTCCACTGGGAAGAGCTACAACCAGAAGCCCAGAAACTTCCACCAAACACACCTAATGCTATCAGCCTCAGGTTGGTGCCTGGCTCACCATCCTCTTTCTAATATATATATATTATATGTGTGTATGTATATGTAAATATACGTGCATATATACACATATATGTATGTGTATATGTATATGTATATGTGTATGTGTATATATGCACGTATATTTACATATACATACACACATACATACATGTGTATATATGCACGTATATTTACATATACATATACATATACACATACATACATGTGTATATATGCACGTATATTTACATATACATATACATATACACATACATATGTGTGTATATATGCACGTATATTTACATATACACACATATACAATATATATTTAGATATAAATATAATATTTAATATATAATATAATACAGAAATTTAGATAGAAATATAAATATAATCTACAGTATAATAAATAAATGTAGATATAAATATATATTATATAAATGTATATTAAAAACTGAGAACCAGATATAAAGTTCTCGGTTTTTAAAAATAGTATGTATTGTTCGAAAACATTTAAGCAGGAGCTGGGAAGGTGGCTTAGTGGTAGAGAGCTTGCCTTGCATGCCTGAGGCCCTGGGTTCGATTCCCCAGCACCACATAAGCAAAAAGAAAAAAGCTGGAAGTGGCGCTGTGGCTCAAGTGGTAGAGCACTAGCCTTGAGCTGAAGAGCTGAGGGACAGCGCCCAGGCCCAGAGTTCAGGCCCCACGACAGGACACCCCCCCAAAAAAAAAAACCACAAAAAAACGAAAACGTTTAAGCATCCTAGGAATATTTGATGCAAGAAGTAAAAATCCTCCAGAGTCTCATTGTCAAGAGCTAATAAGCCATGTTGGGTCCATTTCTGTAGCCTCTCACCTCTGCTGCACCTAAGAAACTGAAGTATATAAAAGCATAAACGTGGGATCCAACCATACAGACTGCTCAGTTGCTCACTTCTCCCGGCCTCATCCCGTGTAGTCATCCATCGTGGGTATTTTTGGCTTTTCTGCGTGGAATGAGGTCGCTTGGCTAGCCTCTCGCTGACCATGTGATGGGTGTTGGGGGAGTGACTCTTCCTTTTGGAGTTGTAGTCTCCTCACCTGTCAAAAGGCCCAGGCCTCGGCCACCTGCCCATCTCCCTGCCATTAGGGGGCCCAAGGTAGATAACTTGTTCTTAAATACATAAGCCCTGTAAGGGGCAAATGCCCAGAGAAGATCTTTTGCTTCAGCTCGTTTACTGCACTTGAACTTCTAGCTGCTCAATGTTTATTTGTTTCATCCCCCATCTAGGAGTAAAAACTGTGTGAGCCAGGGACCATGCTCCTCATGTTTGTCTGTGAATCTATCCTCAGAATACTTGCTAGTTGATAAAGTAGGCATTGATCTCTCTGTCTCTCAAATGATATAATGATATATCACATATACATAATGTATATGTAGGCATTGATATATATATAATGATATATCATATATGCAACATATTATACATAATTATATATAATATTATATGGAGTATAGATCTTTGATTATGTACATATGAAATCATACATTATATATACCTATGATCATATACAAATTATATACATTTAGCTACATGTGTATGTAATCATTGATGATATAATTGCTTATATATAAAATCATGTATAAACAAAATCACATATTAAGCTTATGTATACATATATATCTATATGGATGTATAGCTATATAATCTCTAGTTTTCATATGTATGTGTATATATATACATACACACACACATACATATATATTTAGCAGGTTGAGCAAATCAGTCTCTTCTGGACTTCCGATGGCTAGAAGGTCCATCAGGACAGAGCAGGGCATGGGTGGGCTGGGCTAAGCCTGGGTAGCTGTGTGCAGGAAAGTGCCCACTCAGTGTCCTTGTACCCAGTGTCATCTGCCGCTGTCTTTTTCCAAGCCATTCTGCTGTGCCTGTATTATTCAGAGAATTAGTCATTCTCTACGGCCTGGCTTAATTGTCCTGAGTTCTGTGAAATTGTCTCCAAATTTATATACTACCTTTACTTCTAGACAGGGTCATTCCATGTCCTTATTTATTTTTTTATCTATGCCAGTTCTAGAGCTTGCTCTCAAGGCCTGGGTCCTGTCTCTTAGCTTATTTTTGTTTTTTGGTCAGTTGTGGGACCAGAACTCTGGACCTGGGCGCTGTCCCTCAGCTCTTCAGTTCAAGGCTAGCGTTCTACCACTTGAGTCACAGTGCCACTTTTGATTTTCTTGTGGCTTATTGGTGATAAGAGTCTCATGGACTTTCCTGCCTGGGCTGGCTTTGAACTGTGATCCTCAGATCTCAGCCTCCTGAGTAACTAGGATTATAGGTGTGAGCCAATAGCACCTGGCCTCATTTCCGGCCTCATTTCTCCCTTTCTATCCTCATTTCTCCTCTTCTTCTTCCCACACTTTGCCTGCAAGTCACTAAATTTAACGATCTCCCTTAAGGTTTTCCTGCTTTCGATCATTGCCAGGCACCCTATGCAGTATCATTAATCCTTACGCACCTTTCTCTCATTAAAACCCATCTGTCCGAGATGGGTAATTACATACCCATTTCACAGGTGGGAAAACGGTGCCATTGGAATCTTAAAAGCAACTGCCCTCCCAGGCATAGGGCTAGAAATGGTATATCCAGATTGCTGCTATATGATTCCCAAGATAGGGGTTTTCAGCCACTGGCTTTTCCATGATCTGCTTCAAGTCTACCAGAGGCCATAACTATAGTCTTTACCTTATCCAAACTTACTTTGGGCACACACACACACACACACACACACACACACACACACACACACACACACACAAATGAGCTTCAGTTATGACTGAGCAGAGATGATGGAGAGAAATACCTTATTCTGATCTCTCAGCTAGCCAGTTTTTTTAATAAATATAATTTTGTGGTTATTCTTTTGTTTGTTTTATTTTTGTCAGTCCTGGGGGGCCTGAACTCTGGGCCTGGGCGCTGTCCCTCAGCTCTTCAGCTCAAGGCTAGTGCTCTACCACTTGAGCCACAGCACCACTTCCGGCTTTTTTCTTTTTGCTTATGTGGTGTTGAGGAATTGAACCCAGGGCCTCAGGCATGCAAGGCAAGCGCTCTACCACTGAGCCACCTTCCCAGCCCCTTTATTGTTATTCTTAAGGTGTGGTACTGAGGGGTTACCATTTCATAAGTCAGGAAATGAGTATATTTCTTTTTTTTTGTTGTTAAAGACAATGTCATACCTTCCTTTGCTTTCTCCCAGTTTCCCCCTCTCATCTCTGTCTACTATCTACATAGTTAATTTTCCACATCTTCTCTACAGAATATCAGCTGTCCAGATTTTTGTGTGTGTGTGTGTGGTTTTTTTCCCTGGTCTTTGGGCTTGAACGCTGGGCCTGGGTGCTATCCTTGAGCTTCTTTTTCTCAAGACTAGCTCTCCACCACCCAGTTGAGCCACAGTGCCACTTCCAGCTTTTTCTGAGTAGTTTATTGGAGATAAAAGTCTCATGGACCTTCCTGCCTGGGCTGGCTTCAAACTGAGATTTCCAGCCTTTTTCCTGAGCCTTCACACCTTAGTATTATTATTATTGTTATTGTTGTTACTCTTATTGTTATTATTTAGGAAGACAAAAACCTATTCAAGAATGCCTTTAAGTCCCTTTATCCTGGCTCCTGTAGATAATTGTTCTTTTCTAGTCCATGTTTCCAGTCACATTGAGAATAAAAACCACCTCCAATCAAGTTCCTGCGTGCTTCCCAAATAAAATCATTTTTAGAAAGTTTGCCTTATTCTTTTTTTTTGGGGGGGGGTCCGGTCGTGGGGCCCGAAATCTGGGCCTGGGCGCTGTCCCTCAGCTCTTCAGCTCAAGGCTAGTGCTCTACCACTTGAGCCACAGTGCTACTTCTGGCTTTTTCTTTTTGCTTATGTGGTGCTGAGGAATCGAACCCAGGGCCTCAGGCATGCAAGGCAAGTGCTCTACCACTGAGCCACCTTCCCAGCCCAAGTTTGCCTTATTCTATGGAGGAAGCACCCCTTCCTTTTTCCCCCTTGCAGGTCTGGGACTCTGCGTGTGTAGTGGTGGTGAGGGTGGCTCAGCTAATTTTGGGAGGCTCAGAGCCCAGACCATCCCGGGTAGGCTGCAGGTAGTGGCTCAGCCGCCATCTTGAATTGCTACTCTCACGGTGACTCATTGCTTGCAACAAAAAAAGGGGTCATGGTGAGACACAGCCGGGTTTTGGGGTGGCTTGATTGGAATCCTTCAGTGCTCAGGTTTCTGCAAAACCTAAGTTAGAGAAGGAGCAGAAGCAGGCATCTGGGGACAAGGTGATTTGACTCAACACACGCTGTGTCTAACACACAGGCCCCACTGATGTGGCACTACATGGGGGGAAATTAGACAAGTTTGAGCTCCAGGAAACACCGGGGGAGCTGGCCCCTGTGTTTGCATTTGCCTTCTACACGCATCATAAGATCCAGTAAGTTCTTAGCCTTGGAGAGGCTAATTAGGCCAGTCCAGCAGGACATCTAGAAGGAGCTGGGTCCAGTGGCACACACCTGTAATCCTGGCTACTCAAGAGGCTGAGATTTGAGGATCGTGGTTTGGAGGCAGCCCAAGGCAGAAGAGCCCATGAGACTCCATCAAACCAGCAAACACGTGAAGGGGTGGTTCAAGTGGTAGAGCACCAGCCTTGAGCAAAAAAGCCAAGAGAGAGTGAGAGGCCCAGAGTTCAAGCCTGGGTTCTGGTACACACACACACACACACACACACACACACACACACACACACACACACACACACACACACACACACACACACACCTACCTACCTACCTAGAAGGAGCATGAAATGTATGTACCCTTACTTTGAGCAAACTTTGTTAAGGGTAATGCCTACCTTTCTAAGATGATTTTTTGGAAGGTAAGGCCCTGATGCCCAAGGGGTGGGGGAGAAAGATGCAAGGAGGGTCTGTGGCAATCCAGGAGTACTTCACGGAGGAAGCAACATCAGCAAAGAGTACTGAGATGTGGATAGAATGGCTGGGATAGGAGGAGAGAACTGCGTTGCGGGAAACGCTTGTGTTCTTCCAGGAAAAGATTTGAAGTGGATTTTATTACCTATTAGCAAAAGTATGCTCCATTTTTCTTTTCTAATGGTTGTGGGGCTTGCACTAAGGGCCTGGGCTCTGTCCTGAGCTCTTTTTCCTTAAGGTTAACCAGCGCTCTAACCACTTTGAGCCACAGCTCCACTTCCGGGGTTCTGGTGGTTCATTGGAGAGAAGAGTCTCACAGACTTTCCTGCCTGGGCTGGCTTCGAACTGTGATCCTCACATTTCAGCCTCCTGAGTAGCTAGGATGACAGGCATGAGCCACCAGCACCTCAATTATTCTCCATTTTTCCCCCCTGTATTGGGATTTGAACCCAGAGTCTCATGTTTGCTAGGCAAGTGCTCTACCACTTAAGCCACAGCTCCAGTCCATTTTTAATTTTTTTCAAGTAAGGTCTTGTGTTTTTTTTTTTTCTTGTTTGTTTGTTTTTTGCCAAGGCCCACCCTTGGTCCTTGATCTTCTTATCTCTACCTTGCAAGTAGCTGGCATTACAGGTGCATGCCACAGAGCCCATCTTACTGATTCCGATGGAGTTCTCTTATAACTCTCCCTTCTATGCTTCTGAACTGGCCTCAAACTGTGATCCTCTCGATCTCTCCCTCTTGAGTAATTTATCTTGGTTTTCAGATGGACAACTGGACGTTCAGAAATGTGGAATTACAGCAAGGGAGCAACAGAGGCTGGGGAGGGGGAAAGGAGGTGGACTAAGACTAGCTAGAACCCAGAGCTAGTTCATGTGCCTTTCTTTACAGAAAGAAAGGGAGCAAGATTTCCAGATTTATATGTTGGGAAGATATTGCGGAACACCATAAGTACAGAGCAGGTCACATAGACAATGAAAACCCATTTTAAGGTTGCATTGGCTTAGGTACAGTGAAGGGGCTTTTGCAGTGGGCCTACAGCTGGCTAGCTAAGAGTCCAATGCCCTAGAAAAGCCTGATGTTTTCAAGAGAAAATAGCCTGGTTAGCCGGGTGCCGGTGGCTCACGCCTGTAATCTAGCTACTCAGGAGGCTGAGATCTGAGAATCGTGGTTCAAAGCCAGCCTGGGCAGGAAAGACCGTGAGACTCCTATCTCCAATAAACCACTAGAAAACCAGAAGTGGCGCTGTAGCTCAAGTGGTAGAGTGCTAGCCTTGAGCTAAAGAGCTGAGGGACAGTGCCCAGGCCCAGAGTTCAAGCCCCATGACCGACAAAAAAAAAAAAAAAAGAAAAAAGAAAATAGCCTGGTTGTCAGATGTGTATTATAAGGCTCTTCTGAGTTTTTTGTGAGTTAGCATCTATTCACTTTTATTCTATTTGTATTTGTATTTTTTGGGGGTGCTGGTCCTATGATTCGAACTCAGGTCCTGGGAGTTGTCCCTGAGCTTTTTGTGCTCAAAGTTAGTGCTCTATCACATGAGCGGGCTTTTTTTGGGGGGTAGTTAACTAGAGATAAGAGTCTCACAGGACTTTCCTGCTTGGCTGGGCTTCCCATTATGCTCCTCAAATCTCAGCCTCCTGAGTAGCTAAGATTATAGGCCTGAGTCACTGGTACCCTGCACATCTAGCTTTGAGACTGCAACCAGGCCCAGAGACCTCTTGCTTGTTACTGTTATGTTATCAACATCATCTGGAAGGATGAATGATCCAACTGTGAAGCGAGATATTCTGGGGAAGAAGATTTCTGTGTATTTTGGATCTTTCCTTATGTTGTTTACTACAAACAAATATATTTATGATGCAGAGAACAGAAGAGAGGACACTAACAATAACAGAAACGCAGCAGGTCTATTTCAAAAGTCAATATCAGATGATTTTATGTCTATTGTAATTTTTTCCCCCTTCCTTTCAGGCAACAGATCTGCTAGGAATGCACTGTGTGACGCGGCTGAGGTCTCGCGTGGTTGGATTAAGGCCATCCAGGTCACGTTTGGAGCCCTGCCCACCAAATGTGTGGAGAGGTGGCTCAATCCGTTTCTCTTCCCCAACCAACTTTCCCTGATAAATCAAGACTGGATCACAATCTGTTATCCTTGCTACTCAGGAGGCTAAGGTTTGAGGATCGCAGTTTGAAGCTGGCCAGGGCAGGAGAATCCATGAAATTCTTATCTCGAATGAACTACCCAAAAGCCCAAAGTAGAGTTGTGGCTCATGTAGTAAAGGGCCAGCCTTGAGAAAAAAAAATAAGAAAAAGCTCAGGGACAGCACCCAGGCCGTGAGTTCAAGCCCCAGAACAAACATGCACAAACACAAGAAAATCAGAGCTGGGTGCAATCTCTTGGCCTACAGTGGTTCTGAGGAGCCCATTGGGTCTGCTTTGAAAGCAGCCAGTGTCGAACAGATTGCTAGGTCATGTGGGAGGCGGGACTTCCTCTCTAGCCTCCCATGTAGACCTTAAAGGAAGACTCCTACAAATGGGGGAGAAGGGATTGGACTTTGAGGCTGGAAAGGTTGTTGGTCTGATTACCATGGATCAATATGTTTTAAAATTCTGTGCCTGAACCAAAGTTTTCACTGTCCTTCTTCTTCGTCCATTTTTTTTTGACTTGAGTTCAAGATCCAGTACTGACACACACACAAAAAGGAAATATAGAGCCAGATACAGGTGGCTTATACCTGTCATCCTAGCTACCCAAGAGGCTGAGCTCTGAGGATAACAGATAATGAATAAGATATAGACCACCTAACATGTAATACATATAATATGCAACATAGCATATAATATGTAATATATCTAAACAGAAGGGAGTCTGGAAGAGACTGGAACGTCATTTTCAAAAAGGATAGAGGATTTCAGGCATTAGTATTAGAGTTTTCCCAAGAAGAGGATATATACATATTTTGTACAATTGAAAACGAGAAAGCCAGGTGCTGGTGGCTCATACCTGTAATCTTAGCTATTCAGGAGGCTGAGATCTGAGGATGGCAGTTCAAAGCCAGCCCAGGCAGGAAAGTCCTTGAGACTCTTATCTCCAATGAACCACCCCAAAGCTAGAAGTAAAACTATGGTTCAAATGATAGACAACTAGCCTTGAGTGATTAAAAAATAAGTTAAGAGATGGAGCCCAGGCCCTGAGCTCAAGCTTTAGTATTGGTATGCATGCGTGCACCCAGACACAGAAAAAGAGATCAGAGTAAGAAATGCTTAGCTGGCTAAGAATAAAATTACCTATGTGGCTCAGTAGTAGAGTGCTTGCCTAGCATGCATGAAGCATGGGTTCGATTCTTCAGTCGCACATAAACAGAAAAAGCTGGAAGTGGCACTGTGGTTCAAGTACTAAAATATTAAGTCTTGAGCAAAAAAAGCTCAGGGACAGTGCCCCAAGACTGCTCTCCCCCCCCAAAAAAAAAGAAAAGAAAAAGAAAAAGAATGGTTCTGCTAACCCAGGGGTTTGATGGGAAATTCCTAGCTTTCTTCTCCTAAGCTTTCTCCACCTTGTAGCGGCATATTTGTACCAGCTCACAGGGTCTGAGGTTTGATGAAGAGGAATGCACACACACACACACACACACACACACACACACACACACACACACACACACACACACACAATTTATGTCAGAGAGCTGATCTAGGATCAGGGGGATTTCTTGCCAGTCCTGGGGCTTGAACTCAGGGCTAGTGCTCTATCACTTGAGCCACAGTTTCACTTCTGGCTTTTGTTTCTTTGTTTTCTCTTGTAGTTTATTGGCGATAAGAGTCTCATGGACTTTCCTGCCCAGGCTGGTTTCGAACCACAATCTTCAGATCTCATCTTCCTGAGTAGCTGGGATTATAGACGTGAGCCAAGAGCGCCTGGCTTGCAGATCTGTTTTGATTCCTGGCTTTCACCTTGGATTAACAACAGGGCTTCTTTTTTGGGGGGGAGAAGGGTCCGGTCCTGGGGCCTGAAATCTGGGCCTGGGCACTGTCCCTCAGCTCTTCAGCTCAAGGCTAGCGCTCTACCACTTGAGCCACAGCGCCACTTCCGGCTTTTTTCTTTTTGCTTATGTGGTGCCGAGGACTCGAACCCAGGGCCTCATGCATGCAAGGCAAGCGCTCTACCACTGAGCCACCTTCCCAGGCCACAACAGGGCTTCTTGTCATTGTGAAAAGGTCTGTCACTTTTTCTCTCTAAGCCTCAGTTTTCCCATGTCTACAATGGGGTTGGAATCTATGGTCTGGGGCCACTGAATCAGGGAGTTGTACGGGACCCTGGCTGTGGAAGACAACACACTGTGTAGTGTTGGGAAGAGCACTCTAACTCTAGATAGACAGTAGGAGTTCCTGGTGGCCTGGCTTTGTTCCTAAGACTTGGGGAAGGTTGAGATGAGAGCACCCAGCAATAAGCTCCAGGTGGGACACTGCTGCATTTTCTCAGTGCCTCCGTGCTGGGTGGAAGACAGACAAGACAAAACGAACAGAGAAGAAAGGACACGGTCCTAATGTCACACAGCAATGGAAGGGCGGTCTGTGGATGGAGCCTCCACAGCAGGCCTCCAGCCCTGCCAGATGGCAGAGAACACTCAGCAAGATTGCTAGTGAGATCTTTGGAGGAAGAAGCCAGAGTTTTGCTCGTGTGTGTGTGTGTGTGTGTGTGTGTGTGTGTGTGTGTGTGTGTGTGTGTGTGTGTGTGTGTGTCCATCCTTAGGCGTGAATTCTGGGCCTAGGCACTGTCCCTTAGCTTTATTTGTTCAAGGTTAGTACTCAGCCCTTTGAGCCACAGCGCCATGTTTGGCTTTTTACTGGCTCATTGGAGATCAGAGTCTCAAAGACTTTCATTCCTGGGCTGGCTTTGAACCTTGATCCTCAGATCTCAGCCTTCTGAGTAGCTAGGATGACAGGTGTGAGCCACCAGCACCCAGCAGCCCTGTCCCTCTGTAACCTTGAGGAACAGTTCCTATTTATGTGAATATGGCATAATAAAATCCATTGAATGCTCTTTGACAAAGGTTGGGGGTGGTGGTTCAGGCACGGTGGCTCACACCTGTCATCCTAGCTTCTCAGGAGGCTGAGATATGAGGATTGCAGTTCAAAGCCAGCCCAGGCAGGAAAGTCCCTGAGACTCTTATCTCTAATACACCACCCAAAAGCCAGAAATGTAGCTGTGATGCAAATGGTAGAGCACTAGCCTTGAGCAAAAGGCTCAGGGACAGCATCCAGGCCCTGACTGAGTTCAAGCCCCAGGAACAACACACACACACACACACACACACACACACACACACACACACACACACACACACACACACACACACACACAAAGCAGAAGAGGGAAGGAGATGGGAGGGATGAAGATATAGTGGAGAGAAGGGATTTGTTCAAACTGCACTGTGTGCATGGATAGAAATATCACAACAGGGCTGGGAAGGTGGCTCAGTGGTAGAGCGCTTGCCTTGCATGCATGAGACCCTAGATTCGATTCCTCAGCACCACATAAGCAGAAAAAGCCAGAAGTGGTGCTGTGGCTCAAGTGGTAGAGCGCTAGCCTTGAGCTGAAGAGCTGAGGGACAGCACCCAGGCCCAGAGTTCAAGCCCCATGACCGACAAAATAAAGAAAGAAAGAAAGATCACAACGAAGTCTTCTCATGTGTACAGATGGATGTCCATTCAAGAATAAGAAAATAGAGAGAAAGCAAGAAAGGAAGGAAGGAAGGAAAGAAAAAAATGACAACTCCGTGAGCTTTCCATGCTTGTGCGAGTTTGAAAAACACCGTCTCAGAGACTCGGTTAACACAACAGGTTTCTGGGTCTCCGTCTGGGAGATTCTGTAGTTGGGGCTGAGGTTGGAAATCTGTATTTTACTTTGTTTAATTTAAAAAGTTATTATTATTATTATTTTTTGTCTTGCTAGGGGGCTGCACTCAGAGCTTTGTCTATGCAGGTGTTTTACCACTGAACCACTCTCCCAGCCGTACTTTTACTTGTTTTTCCCTTTCCCTCCTTTCCTCCCTCTCTCCCTCTTTCTCTTTTTTCTTTCTTCTTTCCTTTTTTCTCTTCCTTTCTTTCTTTTCTTTCCTTCCTTCCTTCCTTTCTCTCTTTCTTTTCTTCCCTCCCTCTCGCCTTCCTTCCTTCCTTCCTTCCTTCCTTCCTTCCTTCCTTCCTTCCTTCCTTCCTACCTTCTTTCCTTCCTTCCTTCCTTTGTTCTTTCCCTCCCTTCTTCTCTCCCTCTTTCTCTCTCACCCTCCCTTCTTTCTTTCCTTCTTTCCTTCCTTCCTCCTTCCTCCCTCCACCCTCTCTCCCTCCCCTCCACCCTCTCTCCCTCCCCTCTTTCCTCCCTTCCTCCCTCCCTTCCTTCCTTCCTTCCTTCCTTCTTTCCTTCCTTCTTTCTTTCTTTCCTTCCTTCCTTCCTTCCTTCCTTCCTTCCTTCCTTCCTTCCTTCCTTCCTACCTTCTTTCCTTCCTTCCTTCCTTTGTTCTTTCCCTCCCTTCCTCCCTCCCTCTTTCTCTCTCACCCTCCCTTCTTTCTTTCCTTCTTTCCTTCCTTCCTCCTGCCTCCCTCCACCCTCCCTCCCTCCCTCCCTCCCTCCCTCCTTCCCTCCCTTCCTTCCTTCCTTCCTTCCTCCCTCCCTCCCTTCCTTCCTCCCAACCTCCCTCCCTCCCTCCTTCCACCTTTCTGAATTCTGGCCTTCTTCCTTCCTTCTTTGAATTGAGTTGGAATTTTTTTTTTATTAGTATGCATTAGCTCTCTAAGGTGTATGTGTATATTTCATTGTGACGTTCTTATGCTTGGATTCCCTCAACCTTATTTAATTTTTAAGCCCATTTTACTGAAGTACAATTCATATGCACAAAGTGCTACTTATTTAGCCCATCTCTCCTCATGAATTTGTTCCGTGAACACTTGTGACACAATCCATCCATTCGCTCCCATGCACCTGCCTGTCCATGAGTTCCAGTAGCCTGCCCCTGGCTTGTCTGTTCCTGTTCTTATTGTCACTGAGAAGAAGGCTGAATATAAATAACATCTAACATCTTAGCTCGATGTTTGCAATCTATGTGTTTGGCCAGTCTTTCCCAGCCCAGTTCCAGGCTGTGGAATCCTACACTTGATCTGAGCCTTGGCTGTTTAAGATTCCCCCCCCCATCTTCCATGACACCCCCCACCTTCAGGGGAGAGAGTAATTATCTGAGGCGGAGCCTACAAGGGCAGGGGTGGGGAGAGGCTTGCTCCCCTCCCCCTCCCCCCAAGTGCCGGGCTGTGCATTTCACAGCTGGGATTAAAGCCCTTCCCCTGGGAAGAAGGCAAACTCTCTTCGTGGTGGACACGGCCGAATTCAAAGGCAGAGAGTGGTAATCTAATTGCACTGAATGAGCCTCCTGGGAAGTCTAGGACAAAATCAACTTCAGGAAATCACAAAAGGGAGCCTTTATCCATAGTTTCAAAAGCTTTTTTTTTTAATGGGGGGGGGGTGGAGGGGTGCTGGGCATCTCTCTTAAGGGGCGCCATTTACAAAGCTAGGGGGATAAGCTTTTTCCCAGCGTCTCTCCATTGTCTTCTTTCTAATGTGCTTTCTGAATGAGTTGGCTGTGGAACCCCGTGGTGTTTGCCATTGTTCGTTAGGCTTAAGTTGGGGGGAATTAGTTGGGGGGAGGGGAGGGGAAGAGAGAGAGAGAGAAAGAAGAGTTTGAAATAGAGAGCCCAGCGGTCCCGTGAACTCTGGATTGAGCCTGTGTCTTGTCTGTGTCTTGGTGTATTTTCTGGGCTCCTCATTTCTTCAATCCAGATTATTTTTTTTACATAACAATGGTGATTCCTTTTTAATAATTCCTTGTCATCTTGTGTGTGGACGTTCACTGTCCGACTTGCTCATTAGCTAAGCTACTTTAAAGAATAAGACAAATGCCATAGATCTTGGCTCACGGTATGGTTCAAGAGAGCTAACAAAGATCAGATGGTAATTGTGGAAATCAGGGAAAAACAAGAGGGAATGGAGTCATGGGGTGGGGGTGGGGGTGGGGCCTCTGACCTGCATTTCAATCTCCTGAAGAAAAATCAGAAACCTCCCCTTATCAAAGAGGTTTGAAGCCTGTGGCTCATGCCTATGATCCTAGCCACTCAGGAAGCTGAGATCTGAGGATGGTGATTCAAAGCCCGTGAGTGGCAGGAAAGTCCATGAAACTCTTATCTCCCCAATTAACCATCAAAAGCCAGGAGTGAACCTGTGGGTCAAATGATCAAGTGCTAGCCTTAAGCAAAAAAAGCTCAGGGACAGCACCCAGGCCCTAAGTTCAAGCCTCAGGACCAGCACACCACACAGACATACACAGACACAGACACAGATACACACACACACACACACAGACACAGACACAGACACACACACACACACACACACACACACAGACACAGACACAAACACACACACACAGACACACACAGACACACAGACACACCACACACAGACACACACACACACTTTTGAATTTTTCTGCATCCCTCCTGAGAGTTAACTATGCAGTGGACACTTCCAAGATCATCAAGGCAGCACAGGAATTATTTGATAAAGCTTCCAGAAAGTTCTGAATTACATTGAGCCGAAATTTGTGTGCCTATGAGTGTGCATTAAACAAACAAAACAAAGCAAAACAAATCTACCATTTTCCCTGCAGGTTTTGTCTTAGAATAAACCCAATCAAATGTTTCCCCAATATGGGGGTTCTCCATCACCCAGACTTTCATTTCTTTCCCCTCTACCCCCACCTAGTCCCCTAGCAGGTTCTTTTTTGTTTTTTGGGGGGGGTCCAGTCGTGGGGCCTGAACTCTGGGCCTGGGCGCTGTCCCTCAGCTCTTCAGCTCAAGGCTAGCGCTCTACCACTTGAGCCACAGCACCACTTCCAGGTTTTTTCTTTTTGCTTATGTGGTACTGAGGAATCGAACCCAGGGCCTCATGCATGCAAGGCAAGCACTCTACCACTGAGCCACCTTCCCAGCCCCCCCTAGCAGGTTCTCTATGTACAGCAACATGATACTCAGCCTTTCTAAGCCAGGCAGTTAAGTACACATCTGTTTACTAACAATCAGTTAACCATAAGTGGAGGTCTAGAAAACAAGGGTTTTGCAACCCAGGCTGTACAGGAGAGGAATGGATGAAGAGAATCCTAGCTACATCATATACGATCCAGTCTGTGTTTCCTACATTGGCCTGTGCATAGAATCTGCCACTTCTTTGTGCACCGAGTTAGTGCAACTTGCCAACAATTGTGTTTGCTCAGCGAGGTCGTTGGATTTTCCAGACCTTTGAACTTGAGGCTACCTGGCTAATTTTCTTTGTGTGATCATTACTAGAAGAGATTGGGAAAAGATCATCCTAAACTGATCGAGCTAAAAAAAATTTTTTTTTTTTTTTGGAGAGAGTATTTTAGTTGAATTCTTTCATTTTCCAAGTGGGGTAAAAGACACCTGGAAAGGTCATAGAACTCCCTCAAGGTCACGCCACTGGTTTAATTCTGGATCTTAAATCCTGTTGTTCTGTGGACCAAGGGTGTTTTGGCTTTAGAATAGACTTCCAGATAGTCATGCAGGAAGACAGTATGCATCTACCTTTAAAAAGAACTTTCTTACGCTTTCTAGCCAGGCTCATGCCTGCAATCCTAGCTACTCAAGAGGCTGAGATCTGAAGACCGTGGTTCAAAGCCAGCCTGGACAGGAAAGTCCTTGAGACTCTTATCTCCCATTAAACACACACACACACACACACACACACACACACACACACACACACACACACACACACACACACACACACCCCAGGAGTAGAGCTGTGGCTTAAGTGGTAGAGTGGTAGCCTGGAGCAAAAATGCTTAGGGATAGCACCCAAGCCTCAAGTTCAAGCTCCAGGACTGGCACCAAAAAGAAAGGAAGAAAATTATTCTGCTCTCTGCCAGTTGATAAAAGATATAAAAGTTAATGATGCCCATATAAATGTGAGATGTCATCGTGAGCTTCGCTATCTGCCTAGAGGGTTGCTGTTGGTCTCTGAGGGAAGGAAAAGGTTTTAAATGTATCTGCAGCATCTTCTCCATCTAAGAAAACCAGGGCTGGGCCATTGGTCTCCACACAGTGTCCAGCTTGGGGCTGGATACCTAAATATGTGATACACTGACACTCAAGTGTTTGATGAAGAACCAAAGACAGGTCTTTGGTGGGTAAGAATCCCCATCTTTGATTAAAAAAAAAAAGCTTGACAGGGCCTGGGTATGTGGCTCAGGTGGTAGAGTGCCAGCCAATGAACCCAAGTGTCAGGTACTGGGTTCGAGTCCTGTTTGTTATTTTTTTAGAAGAAAGAACAAAATAAATAAACGTTTATCAGAGGCTACAGGGCACTTAGATGATTTCATTTGAGTTAGAAATTGAGCTTTCCTTCCCCCCCCCCACCTCCACTACACACACATAATGGAAGAAATGTCATTTGGGTGCTCAGCTGACTTGAGACACACAGTTTGTCCAATCAGAGCCAAATGTCTCTTTCCACCACATCACATAAACTGCGACTGTTTTCATGACAACCTCAAAAATAAATTCCTTCAGTGTCTCCTGGGTGGGAGGTCATTACCAGTTTTGCAAATATGCAGATGTTTTGTGCTGATTCATAACTCCATTTATGGCCAGGCTGTTCCTTGAATACCAAAAAAAACCCCTCAGGACATTTCCTTCTCTCTTAAGGGTCCTAAACCCCTCTCCTCCCCCAGTGAGGGGTGGAGTTATTGACAACTTGAGTAGTTCTGATGCAAACTTGACCAATGAGCTTCTTTCCTTGGCTAGGGAGGTAGAGTGGGGTAGGGAATAAAAAGTCCTATTTCAGAAGCTTCTAGATACTTTCTCCAGGGCCCAAATTTCAGCAGGTAAAGAATTCAAGACAGACTACAGCTTGCTAACAGGAGGAAACAAAAAGATCAAAAGCTCATCGGGTTCTCTTGGCAAGTGTTGGAGACCAGGAGGTCAAGAATTTGCCAGGCTGCAGTGGCTCACTCCTGTAATCCTAGCTCAGAAGGCCTAGAGCTGAGGGTCCTGGTTCGAAACCAGCTGGGGTAGAAAAGCCCCCCCCCCCCCCCCCCCCGTGAGATTCTCATCTCCAACTAACTCCTCAAAAAAACTGGAAGTGGAGCTGTGGCTCAAAGTGGTAGTGGGCTAGCCTTGAGCAAAAGAGCTCAGGGACAGTATCCAAGCCTTGAGTTCAAGCCCCACAACTGACAAAAACAAAACAACAACAAGAACAACAAAACAAAGGAAAGTAAATATACCGTCCAATTGGGTAATGTTTCAGGACTGGGATATACATATATATATAATCAAACAATGTATTTTCCAGGGTCCTTTTGATCCTATTCTGAGTAGAAATATTTCATTCCTTCAAGATTTTGCTGCGCTTTCTTAAGTAGAAGCATGCCATATTTAGTATATCAGAGGAAAGGAATCTTCTACAGAGATGGAAAACACGTAAAGAACAAGCTAGTCATCTTTAGGGGGAAATAAACGACTCATAGATCAGACTTGGTTTAAATTCGTTGGCAAGGAGGAGTTTGTTCCCTTTAAAACAGTTTAAAAAAATATCCTACTAGGATGCTTTATATCTTTCCTGAGGGACATTTTCCAAAGGTAACTAGACTTTCTTGCTTGGTTTAACAAAGACATCAGGACAACTAATTAATTAGGAGTCTGGTTGTGCTGGCTGGTGGGTCAAAACTTAGGCAATTTGGTATCTTTCTCTCTCTTCTTCTCCTGGTTATATAGGAATGTCTGGAATGTCTGGAGCCTCTCTCTCTCTCTCTCTCTCTCTCTCTCTCTCTCTCTTTCTTTTTTAATTGCCATGACTGGGAGAAAAGCTTCTGCTGGTCCCCATGTTGCTGCTAAAATGCACCCAAGAATTTTGTTTTGTTCTTGTTTTTTAACTAACAAAGGACTGCCCGATTCAAAATGCCAAGGGTGTAGAGGTTAGGTTGGTTTGAGTTACCAAGAAGCAAGAGAATTTTGGGGATTACACCTGCTAAAACTTTGTTTTGGTTGAAATTAATTACGGTGCCTCTATTATTATTATTGTTGTTGTTGTTGTTAGTTTAAAAGACTTTCTGGGAGAGAGCTAGGGAAGGGGTGACATTGTTCAAAAAGAAATGTACTCATGACTGGACTTGATGTAACTGTAACCCCTCTGCCCATCACTTTTTTTAAAAAAACAATAAAAATATGAATAAAAGGTCTTTACCTATTATTTTTGAGTCCATCTGAATAGGAGATGGACAAAAGTGAAGTGATGAAATCCCCCCCAAAATATGTTATCTATACAATGTTAAAAACAGAAACATCGGAGCAGGAATGGCAGCAACATCACCTCGTTTTGACTTCTGGGGACAGCTGATGGATACCGCAGTGCCGTTGGTTTCTTTCCCCAAGTCTGCCTTTCTCCAAGGCCTCAACGTGTTCTCTGTGTGTGACACCAGAGAATCCTTTGGCTTTGACGCACACACTCATTGCTGTGATTGTCATTTTGTTGGGTTGCTTGTGTGTTTTTCTCTTCTGTCCTTGTAAGTCATATCCCTTACAGAGCACTCTTACAGCTCCTGCATTTGCTCTACCAGGTGGGCAGCTGGCGTTACTGAATCTCAGAAGCACCTGGGTGCCCAGGATGATGGCTTTCCCTTCATCCCAATGCAAGGCCCCCTGTGGGGGAGGGCAGGGTTGATTCTCATAGAAACTTCTAGAAGGTTGCCTACCTCTATTGACTCAATTCTCCGCCCCCTCCTCACCCAATACAGTCTCATAAACCCTCAGATTTTTAAAAAAAAATACGTTCTCTATTTCCAGCTAACAGTTTTTAAAATGAAAGAATTAAAAAAAAAGATACCAGTTGAGTAAAGATAGCTGACTCAGTTTACCTACTGGGGAATCTTGAGTGTGCCTGAGTTTTAATGTCTTTGAAAAAAAATTGCTCAGGATAATTTTGCTAGTGCAAATCATCTCCCCCCCCCATTTGCCTTCTTATTTATGTCTCAGAAATGACCATTTGCTCCTCAGATGAAGGTCTTATCTTCTGAAAGGCAGTAGTACAACCATCTCCCTAGTTATGTCCTTACAAACACCTGGAATTTTCTCTCACCTCTTTTGTGGTCCCTGAAGCCCTCACGCACCTAAGGTAGAATGATCCTTTCTGATAAGCCAGCATTAGCGCAGCGGATTCATAACCTTATCAAAATGATTACAATGCGGATGTTTTAAACTGAGCCTCCCCCCCCCCCCTTTATTTTTCTCCTTTGAGTCCCTTTTGTGAAAGACAATGTCTGGGAGAGAAAAAAAAAACAAGCATTGAATACTCTTTCTCAAGAAAAAAAAAGAGAGAGAAAGGGTAGCAGGGGTCGAAGTGCTGCTTCTATTAATTTACTCTTTAATCTCTATGGTTCAGTTTGTCTCTAGTAAGACAAACAGAGAATCAATTTGCATGCAAATGTTACAGTAGATTCCCCCCTCCAATTCCCAACATTTTACATTTTATTAGCTATAAAAGGGAGAAAGAATCTGATATGGTCTATTGGACATTTCCTGCTTTTCTCTCTGCGAAGTGGATTCATTTCACAGGGCCTTGTATTGCACTTTTTTTCTTTCTGACTTTGTGACTATTTTCCTTCTGAGCTATGATCGGGATAAGAACTCCTCCTCTTGGCAAAGAATTATTTGAACTGCAGATTAGAAGCTTAAGTATAGAGGGATGGTAAGGGGGGGTGGGTATGAAGATGAGACTTTACTTCATCTTAAGAGAAAGACCTTGAAGAGAGACTCATGTACAGAAATTCACAATTTTGGGGGGTGGGGAAGGGGAGAGGGGAAAAATGTGTCATTCATTTCCTAAACCAACCAATAGATAAGTTGGACCAATAAGTCGCAGACAGTATACTAGAACAAAAATTATTTGATGCACAGAGATCAGAGAAAATACTATTGGGTGGTCAACTTAGTTTTCAAAACAACTGGACAGAGTGGAGGGCTTCCCAACATCTATTAATCAAACCCTCTGGCAAATCGTAAGAAGCCAGTATCTAAAAATGAAGGTGATTAATGATCTCTGCAGGTCAGGGAAGAAGAATATTCCCCCTTCCCCTCTCCCCCTCCTCCCTCCCCCACCCCCCCCACCTAATTCATATAAATGGAATTGATCTTAACCAATCTCTGAAGACACTTCATTCATGTACAAAAGGCCTATCTATTCAATGCTTTCTGAAGAGATACATCCCACCTCACTTTTATATTAGCCTAAGTCTGTAGGCAAAGCATTTTAACTAGGAGAGAATAGATAGAGGCTTGGGTGTGTATGTGGGGGGGGGGGTTGGGGAGAAGACAACTCAGGGATAGGCATAAATTAAGAGAGAAAACAAATAAGAACTAGTCCATCCATTCAGTATCTGCTATGAATAGTGTGTGTGTGTGTGTGTGTGTGTGTGTGTGTGTGTGTGTGTGTGTGTGTGTGTGTGTGGTGGGGGGGAAGTGAGGAGAGAGAAAGGAGAGAGCCAAAGTTATTTTGTTTTTGTTTTTAAACAAGAGCACTGTTTCAAGGTACTCTTGGTTCTGAACCAGACTTATTCTGCATGCTGGTATAAAAGTCTCCCATAACCCATCATCTCCCTTCCCATCTTGCAGGCAAAAAAAAAAAACCAAAAGAAAAGAAAACAACCACGAGAGAGAGAGAGAGAGAGAGGAGAGAGAGAGAGAGAGAGAGAGAGAGAGAGAGAGAGAGAGAGAGAGAGAGAGAGAGAGAGAGAGAGAGAGAGAGAGAGGATAATACGTCTGTGTCTAGTGAGTTTGAATGCAACCTCTCACGTCACCGCTAGTTGTCACTTTGCTCCCAGACACGGCGGGGGGGGGGGGGGGGGGGAGGAAGAGCTGAGATTTTTTTTTCCCCCCAGCACTGCGGTTAGAGAATGCAGTCCTAATTAAACCCAGCCAACTCTTAAGGTTTCCTCTTGGAGTCCTCAGTTAAGTGACAGCAAATTGAGAGGAGAAGGGGGTTGGGGAAGGACTGAGGGGGGGGGAGAGGGTGGTCCGGGGGGAGGAGGGGGGAAGAGGTTATAGTAGACAGAAGGGCAGACACACCAACAGCAGCAAACAGGCCAGCTGCCACCAAAGCGGCGACTGTCTCCAACCTACACGCACAAGCGAGACACCCTGTGTGTGTGTGTGTGTGTGTGTGTGTGTGTGTGTGTGTGTGTGTGTGTGTGGTGAGGGGGGGCACATAAGGGGGGGGAGGGATGAGAGAAATGGGGGGGAGTGGTAAATAGAAAGACAGGATCATAGAGGTTTGCAACATCCCCCTCCCCTAAAATAAAAGGTGATCACGGACAGAGTGAGCTTCCCCTACTCCACCCCCTTCCCCTAGGTCCCCCCCAGAGAGACGTGAGCAGTAAGAGAGAGAGAGAGAAAAAAAACAGAGATATAGATATTCTTTTGGCGTACCTGAAGAATACAATGGTCTCCCATAGGTAGAGTCGAAGAGTATTCAAGCTGTACATTGTTTGGTTTTGTTTGTTTGTTTGTTTGTTTGTTTGTTGTCGTTCTTTTCCAGATCCTGGTGGGATTTTTTTTTTGTAGTCCAAATGAGTTCTGAGAGCCCCCAAATAATAATACTAATAACAATAAAAAATACTAAACGATGAAATCAAAGCAGCTCTCTCTCTCTTCTTCTCGCTGTCGGCTTCAAGTGAGACTTGCAGATGCAGCGAGCGCTATTAGGGAGAATCCAGAACTGGGAACAAGATGTTGGAGAAGCGAGCTTGGCGTCCAGCGGTGCAGAGCCCCCCGTTGGGGGTGGAGGGGGGGGGTGGGGGGAGTGGAGAGAGCCAGCCAGCCAGCGAGGATGCTCCTAGTCGGGTACCGCGGACAGCGGCATGCAGCCGGATGGTCAGCACCACGGACAGCGTCCGGGCTTTTTCCAGGACCGTGAAGAGTGGAAACTCCAAAGCGCGCTTGTTTGTGCCTTGTCGTTTGGGGGTGGGTATGTTTTTTCCTTTTTCCTTTCCTGTTTTCCTTGAACCCTTGTTTTCTTTTTTAAATGGTCTTTTTTTTTCGGTTTAAATAAAAATTTAGGTGAAGGAGTTATTGGGATGGAGAAGAGGGGGAGGAAGAGGAGGAAAAAAAAATCAGAGCACTGTCTTCAGACAGTTGGATTGGGTGAGCATCTTGGCACAGAATGAGAGAGAGATGGAGAGAGAGATGGAGAGAGAGATGGAGAGAGAGAGGGGGAGGGAGGGAGAGAGGCTTTATGGCTCTGGCCTGGGGGTGGGTAGGCGAAAGCAGTAGAATCTTGAAGATGTCTCAGGCTGGTGCATCACAGTCCTGGGATCCCGCTCCTCTGTCTCCGTTCTGATCGGCTGTTCCCCTTTCCTGCTATCTATCTCTGTGTGCTTGATCCCCGCCGAATAAGTTATGATCGCTGCAGGAAAGAGGTCCCATAGCTTGAGACAGCACAGGGCAAGTTTCAAGCAGCGTCTGGGCTGGGGAGGGTGTGTGTGTGTGTGTGTGTGTGTGTGTGTGTGTGTGTAGGGGGGGCGTTGTTGTCCACAGTTAGCCCCCCACTAGGGCTCAGCAACTCTCCTGCATCTCGGTTGTTTTTGTTTTTTATGAGCGTGTTCCCATCTCTCTTTGGCCAGGATTGCCTTGAAAAACCACACCAAAACAAAACCCCGAAAAACCTTCAGACTTTCTTACTGCATTAATTTAACACGCTGGCAGCCAGGACAGGGGCTGGGGAAGGGGAGGGAGAGGAGCCTGGTGGGAGGGGGTGGAGGGGGTTGTAAGGAAAAGGGAGGAAAACTCCTTAGTATCTTCAAACCCTCTCATTGAAGGTGTTCATTCCCCCCCCCCTTGGAAAAGAAAAAGACCACAACCGCCCCCCCCCCCAAATCTCCTTCCAGTATTGGGCCAATCAGGTGTGAGGCTCTGGGCTGAGTTTAACCCTTGAAGTGCTGGGTATGATCCTGACTTCTCCACCTCATCAGGCCCTGGGCTTCTTTGCTAGAAGTCCTTGGGATAAGGGAAGATCATAGAGTTATTCTCTTGTGGTCTCTCAAAAAGTCACTTATTATTATTATCATTATTATTATTATTGTTTTATTGTTATTGCTATTTTAAAAACAGAAATAGTCTTTTGTAAGTAAAATACCTTCAGCTTATAGTCCAGACTGGCTTCTGGGCTCAGTTTATCATCATCAGCATCATTAGTATTTTTTTTTAAAGGGGAACAGTTGAATGCAATTTCTGAAATTCTTTAGATTGCAGAAGTTCACTGGAGAAGAAGAAGGTTTAAAAAAAAATCTGGTGGAAAAAAGAAATCTCTTTCCAGGACGACTGCACCAAGAAATGATAGAAAAACATAAAAACAAAACAAAACAAAAAAAGCCCACAAACAGATTCTAGGACCAAGAACGAGTTGTCCTGACTGGCAGGGTTGTGAGAGGGAAGGAAAAAGATCCCCTCTCTTCCAACTGGATTTTGTATGATGGGGTGGGGGGCGGGGGGGGGAAACGCAGCCACCGGGAGCTTCTGGTTGGCTCCAAATTAATGGCAGAGCTAAGGTAAAGCTTTGGGCCCTCTGTTCTCTCTTTATCCTGCTGGCCTCTGTCTTCACACCTCTTCCAAGGCTCCTCTGCAGCACATCTGGGGAGATGGATTAATCAGATTTTCTCCAAGCTACAGGGACTTTGGTGGATTAATAGCCTCTGTAGGATTTTCTGACTGATTTGAACTCTCTAGGACTCTGGGAGGCCTTTATTTCCAAAGAAAGAGAGAGAGAGAGAGAGAGAGAGAGAGAGAGAGAGAGAGAGAGAGAGAGAGAGAGAGAGAGAGAGAGAGAGAGAGAGAGAGAGAGAGAGAGAGAAAGGGAGGGAGAGAGGGGGGGAGAATCCTATATTCAGTAACTTTAGCAACTCTTTCTTTGGAAAGATCAGAAATGGATTCTTCTCTCAAGAAAATACTTTTCTGGAAGGCTTTCTTTACTCTCTCTCTCTCTCTCTCTCTCTCTCTCTCTCTCTCTCTCTCTCTCTCTCTCTCTGTGCACTTGCACACACAAGTGCATTTGCACACATCCTGGGTCTTGAACTCAGGGTCTGGGCCCTGTCCTTTAGCAATTTCTGCTCAAAGCTCAAAGTACTCTACTACTTGAGCCACAGTCCCAGTTCTGGTTTTTGCTGGTTAATTGGAGATAAGGGTCTGATAGACTTTCCTGCCCTAGTTTGGTTTGAACTGTGATCTTCAGCTCTCAGCTCCTGAGCAGCTAGGATTACAGGCCTGAACGTTCATGCTTGATTCCCACACATCTTTTATGACTGGCACTGTCATGTGCTTCAAATAATCAAATTTATTTTTCACAGTCATAGCTGGAGGTCAGTACCAGTCCCTTTGCACATGTGTTTGTGTATGTATGGTAACAACATTTGGGATGCAAGAAGCATGTTATTTCTGTGTATAGATTGGGTTTGTGATTTGTGTGCTGCTTCATTCCAAACTGAATTTCCAGTGCAGAAGTATATTTGTACATTTGTGTTTGTAATTGGGTCTCGGTTTGCATAGGCACATATATGTTTATGTCATGTATATTGTCATGTAGATATTGAAGACACACACATCTATGTGTGGCAATGTGGTGGCCCTAAACACACTGAAACAAACTGTGAGCTCACACTTTTGTTCTTGCTTTCATTTATTTATTTCTTTAGGTCAGTTGTGGGGCTTGAATCCAGGGCCTGGGCACTGTCCCTGAGTTTCTTTTGCTCAATACTAGCACTCTACCACTTGAGCTACAGTGTCACTTCCGGTTTTTCTGGTGGTTCATTGGGGATAAGAGTCTCAGGGACTTTCCTGCTTTGAATCATGATCCCCAGATCTCAGCCTCCTGAGTAGCTAGGATTATAGGCATGAGCCAAGGGTGCCTGGCTTTGTCCTTGCTTTTCATCTGGTTAGGGAGACCCTTCGTGACTGGATGTGAATGCAATGGATGGAATTTTCTTCTTCTTCTAGAGAAGGAGTGTGTGTGTGCGTGCATGTGACTGTGCTGTTTGTGAATAAGAATGGCTCCCAAGCCAGTGTAGGAGGTGAGACTAATTACTCCCTGGCAGACAGAGCACCTGTTTTCTAATAGGCGTGGATTTATTATGAGACGGATCTTTTCACTTAATCAGTATATGAATAATATGCATACAAAAGATCAGGGAAATGAAACCATATGGAACAAACAGTACTTCACACTGCTGAAATGTACACTCACTTCAAAGGTTCAGTGGGGAAAGGATTTATGCTGTTATTATACACTTCTTACTCCACTTCTCAATTATTATTATTATTATTATTATTATTATTATTATTATTATTATTTATTTATTTTTTGTTGGTTGTGGAGCTTGAACTCTGGGCCCTGAGTTCTATCCCTCAGCTCTTCAGCTCCAGGCTAGCGCTCTACCACTTGAGCCACAGCTCCATGTCTGGTTTTCTGAGTGGTTTATTGGAGATAAGAGTCTCATGGACTTTCTTGCCTGGACTGGCTTTGAACTGCGATCCTCAGATCTCAGCCTCCTGAGTAGCTAGGATTACAGGCTTGAGCCACCAGCACCTGGTGGTATTATTATTGTTATTGTTATTATTATTATTATTATTATTATCTGGCACTGGGGGCTTGAACTCAGGGCCTGAGTGCTGTCCCTGAACTTTTTAGCTCAAGGATAGCACTCTACCACTTGAACCACTTGAGCTACAGCTCCGCTTCTGGCTTTTTAGTGGTTCATTGGAGGTAAGAGTCTCACAGACTTTCCTGCCTGGGCTGGCTTTGAATAGTAATCCTCGGATCTCAGCCTCCTGAGTAGCTAGGATTACAGGCATGAGCCACCAACACCCAACAAGGACTGCGTTTTTATTTTGAGGGAAGTAAGATGCCACTGGAGGGCTTTGAGCAGAAGAGCAGCAGATCTGACTTCACATTTTATCAAGATTTTTCCAGCTATTGGATTTAGAATAAAATTCTCTATGTGTGTGAGTGTGTGCACATTTGTGTGTGCTCACGTGTGCATATGGGTGTGTGTGTGTGTGCAAAGATGATGGAAGACAAGGAGACTAGTTAAAAGGTACAAAAAATTCCATGTAAGAAATTCTTAGAGTATTTGTTCAAAGATGTTTGGACAACAGAGAAGCTTTTATTTTGTTTGTTGTTCAAAGCTTTTATTTCTAGAAGGGAAAATTATCCCCGTAGAGAAGAATTCCCTTACCCTCTTCATGAGTCTTATGATGTAGAAGAAAGCAGGTATTTACCAACAGTAAAAAGAAGGGTCTGCCTGCTGGGTTTTGCTCCAACAGATGATGTGGATCCAAAAGGATCCAGTCAATCAACAAGGGAAGGCTTTTACCTGGATTATTACTTGTTAAACTTGTTATGTATAAGCTAGGGGCTGGTAGTTCAAGACTGTAATCCTAACTAATCAGGTGGCTGAGATCTGAGGATCTCAAGTGAGGAGCTAGCCTGGACATAAAAAATCTGTGAGGCTCTTATCACCAGTAAGCCAGCAATAAGCACAAAGTGGAGGTGTGGTTCAAGTGGTAGAACACCAGCCTTGATTTGGAAAGAACTAAAGGATAGGGGCTGGGAATGTGGTTAGTGGTAGAGTGCGTGTCTAGCATGCATGAAACCCTGGGTTTGATTCCTCAGTACCACATACACAGAAAAAGCCCAAAGTGGTTCTGTGGCTCAAGTGGTACAGTACTAGGTTTGAGCAAAAGAAGCTCAGGGACAGTGCCCAGGCCTTGAGTTCAAGCTCCAGGACTAGTTAAAAAAAACAAAAACAAAACTAAAGGATGGTACTCAGATCCTGGATTTGAGCCCCAATATTGGAACACACACACACTCACACACACACACACACACACAAATTTGAAATGTGTTTCTACTGAATATGAATCATTTTGCATCATCTTAAAGCAAAAACAAAAACAAAAAATCCCCAATTGTAAGCAGAATCATAGTAAGTTGGACCACCTATGCGTATATTACACAGGAGAATACCCCACAATTTGTACACACACACACACACAAATGTATACACACACATACACACAGTATCTGACACATAGGAAATACTCAGAAACTATTTTTTTTCAAATTCTTTATTGTGATTAAGTGAGTACATAATTTCACAAATTTCACAGTATTGTGAGATAGTGATGCTTAGTTAAATTCACAAACATATTCTAACTTTCATGGGGCAGATTGTCTATCATGGTCTGTAACATTTATGAATTCTATGAGCTTTGCAATACAGTTATCTCTTCCACATTGGGTGATATGTACATTTCTTTCCTTTTGCATAGCGTCAGCTGTTCCCTCTTTCCCACTCATTCCCTCCCTCCCATTGCTGCCATTGAGTTGCTTAGTTCGTTTTGATCAATGTCCAGTGCAGCTGATGGGTCCCGCTGTTGTATGTTTTTCCCTGATTCCCTCTAGTTCTGTGTCCTCCTCCTAGTTTCCCTCCAGTGTGCACATATGTACCATATATGTGATCAGCAGCATGGGGTTATTTAGTAGTGATTTGACCAGATGAGTGGAGGTCCTTTGTTTCTCAAGTCTTGTTAGCTTTGTTGTATCACCTTACGTTTTGGATTTAACATCCACTTATCAGGGAGACCGTGTGCCGTTTGTCTCTTTGCTCTTGGCTTACCTCACTCAACATGATTTCTTCTAGGTCCATCTATTTCCCTGCAAATGCCATTACTTTGTCCTTTCTATGGCTGCATAATATTCCGTTGTGTATAGATACCACAATTTTTGGATCCATGCATCTGTGGTGGGGCATCTGGGTTGTTTCCATATTCTGGCTATTGTGAACAGTGCCGCAATAAACATGGAGGTGAATGTGTCCTTGTATATTGGTTCCTGTTGTTCAGGATAGATGCCCAGAAGTGGTATGGCTGGGTCATAGGGGAGGTCAATATTTAGCTTTCTGAGGGCCCTCCAGACTGCTTTCCAAAGTGGTTGTATAAGTGTAGATTCCCACCTGCAGTGTAATAGGGTTCCTCTTTCTCCGCATCCCCTCCAGCATTTGTCATTGGCTGATTTGTGGATGTGGGCCATTCTGATTGGGGTAAGGTGGTATCTCAGGGTTGTCTTTATTTGCATTTCCTTCACCACCAGGGATGATGAACATTTCCTCATGAGTTTCTTTGCCATTTTTATCTTTTCTTTGAGAAGTCTCTCTTTAGTTCCCTTGCCCATTTAGTAATTGGTTTGTTGGGTTTGGGAGGGATTAGTTTCTTGAGTTCCCTGTATATACTGGATATTAACCCCTTGTCTGATATATTGCTAGTAAATATTTCCCCCAATTAGTTGGTTGTCTTTCTAGCTTGGTTGCTATAGCTTTAGCTGTGCAGAAGCTTTTTATTTTAAGGTAGTCCCATTTGTCGAGTCTCCAATTTGTTGTGACCCTGGGACTCTGTTCAGGAAGTTCCTTCCTGTGCCTATAAGTTCAAGTGTCTCTCCTACTCTGTCCTGCAGTAGTTTCAGAGATTCAGGTTTAATGTTAAGGTCTTTAATCCATTTTGAGTTGATGTTGGTGCATAGTGATAGGCTGGGGTCCACTTTTAGTTTTCTGCATCTGGCTGCCCAGTTTTCCCAGCACCAATAGTTTAAGAGGCTGTGTTTCTTCCACTGTATGTCTTTGGCTCCTTTGTCAAATATCAGCTGACTCTAGGCATGTGGCTTTATTTCTGGATCTTCTATTCTGTTCCATTGGTCTTCAGGTCTGCTTTTGTGCCAGTACCAGGCTGTCTTGGTTATTATGGCTCTGTAGAAGAGTTTGAAGTTCGGCATTGAGATCCCTCCCATGTTGTCTTTTTTGCCTAGAATTGTTTTGGCTATTCTAGGTCTTTTGTTGTTCCATATAAATTTTTGGACTGTTTTTTATATTTCAGTAATGTACATCATTGAGATTTTAATAGGAATTGTATTGAATTTGTATATTAATTTTTGGCAGTGTGGCCATTTTCTCTATATTAAGTCTGCCTATCCAAGAGCATGGAAGGTCTTTCCATTTCCTGGTATCCTCTGTAATTTCTTTTTTTAAGTTTGTATAGTTTTCATTAAATAGTTCTTTTACATCTTTAGTTAGGTTAACTCCTAAATATTTTATTTTGGGGGGTTATTGTGAATGGGGTTGCTCCCTTTATTTCCCTCTCTGCTTGTACATTGTTGTACATTGTTGTATATTGTACAGGAAGGCGACTGATTTTTATGGGTTCATTTTATATCCTGCTAATTTGCCGAAGTGGTTTATAAGTTCTAAGAGTTTGGGGGTGGGGTTTTTGGGATCATGGAGGTATAGTATCATGTCATCTGCGAAAAGGCAAAAACTATTTCTTATAAGGATGAGTGGATGAATAAATGAAAAAGAAAACAAAAAGATTCAAGCAGAGGGCCTGGAAAGAGGAAAAGGAAAAAAAAATCAATGTTGATCAGGTGAGATCTCATTCTGAACCAGCTGGTATAAATTGTGTGTGTGTGTGTGTGTGTGTGTGTGTGTGTGTGTGTGTGTATGCCTGGGTTGAACTCTGGACTTGGGCACTGCCCCCTGAGATTTTTTTTTCTTGGTTTAAGGCTTGTACTCTACCACTTGAGCAACAGTTCCACTTCTGACTTTTTTTTCTTGCTGGTTAATTAGAAATAAAAGTCTCATGAACTTTCTTGCCTGGGCTGGCTTTGAACTGTGATTCTCAGATATCAGTTTTCTGAGTAGCTAGGATTACAGGCATAAGCCCCTGTGCCCGACAGCTTGCAGATATAATGAGCATAATGCAAGTGTCTGTCCAAAACACCATTCACAGAGGAGCGTGCTGGACATATCAGCAGTGTCTAGGCAAGCTACAGTAAGGCTATTCTGAAAAACTGAGCAGCTTGTACAACTGTGCTCAAATAGTAAGATGAATTTGAGTCTCATCGTTGGACCCTGAACAATCCTTTCTTCCAAAGAGCTTCCTTAACTCAGCATAAAATATGCAGTCATTCCCATTTTAATTGCAAAACAAGAGTCTGATTTTTGTGCATGCTCTCTCTCTCTCTCTCTCTCTCTCTCTCTCTCTCTCTCTCTCTCTCTCTCTCTCTCTCTCTCTCTCTCTCTCTCTCTCTCTCGTCGTGGTGCTTAAACTCAGGGCCTGGGTGCTATCTCTGAGCTCTTCAGCTCAAGGCTAGTACTTTACCACTTTGAGCCACAGTGCCACTTCCAGTTTTCTGGTGGTTCATTGGCACTAAGAGTCTCACGGACTTTCCTGCCTTGGCTAGCTTTGAACCACAATTCTCAGATCTCAGCCTTCTGAGTAGCTAGGATTACAGGCATGAGCCACCAGGGTCTGGCTGTTCTTTGTTTTAAAGGAGAGAACTTTGAACTATTTGGGAAATCCCAGTGGTACCTGAAGACTTTTTAGTCCTAAGAAACATATAATACTAAGAGATCCTCTGTGTGTGTGTGTGTGTGTGTGTGTGTGTGTGTGTGTGTGTGTGTGTGTGTGTGTGTGTGCCAGTACTGCAGCTTGAACTAGGGCCTGAGCACTGTCCCTTAGCTTATTCATTCAAGCCTGCCACTATTTGAGCCACATCTCTACTTCTTGAATTTTGGTGGTTGATTGGAGATGACTCTCCCAAACTTTCTTGCCCAGGCTGGCTTTGAACCTTGATTGTCAGATCTCAGCCTCCTAAGTAGCTAGGATGGCAGGCATGAGCCACTGGCTTCTGGTATGAGATTTTTTTCCCTCCACCTTACCGATTCATTTCTCAAGGCCCAGGAGAGTGTAAAATGATTGGCTTAGTTTAGAGCTTAGAAATCCTGTTCCTTAGGTGATAGCTTTGAACCCTTTTACTCCAAAACCTAAAACAAAAGAAGAGAACATAAGATCAGTGAGCAGAAATAGATGTCTCTTATCAACACTGATTGGACTCTGACTAGAAAGGCAATTTCTTTTATGGCTAAGTTTCTACTTGGATTTTGTTCCTTAATAGCTTGACATTCATAAGAGACTTTTGATTATTTTTTTAGGTTTCATTTCTACCTTTCCTTCAAGCTTTTTTCTTTCTTTCTCTCTTTTTTTTTCTCCCTTCTTCTCAGCCTGGCTGAACTTTCACTCCATGTTTATCAGTCGGTTTTTTGTTGCCTCTTCTCTCTCCTGGCCCCTCCAGAGGTAAAGGACTTTTGATATTAAAAAGTCCTGGCAGGCTTAATCCTGCTGGCTCACATCTGTAATCTTAACTACTCAGGAGGCTGAGATCTGAGGATCACAGTTCAAAGCCAGCCCTGGCAGAAAAGTGCATGAGACTCTTATCTCTAATTAACCAGAAAAAACCATTGGTGGAGCTGTGGCTCAAGTGGTAGAGTGCCAGCCTTGAGTGAAAAAGCTAAGGGACAGTACCTAGGTCCCAAGTTCAAGTCCCAATACTAGCACGTGTGCACGCATGCGTGCGCGTGCGCACGCAAACACACACATACACAAAGAGAAAAATATACATATGTTGAACACTGGCTGTGATCAACAGTGCACTAAAGTTTCACACATGTGACAAAAAGATTTGTTCAGTTTTTTATTAACTATCAAGTGCTATTGCATCTGCTAAGAATTGTATCTGATGGTAACAGAAGAAGTGCATACTGGGGCTGGGAAGGTGGCTCAGTGGTAGAGTGCTTGCCTTGCATGCATGAGGCTCTGGGTTTGAGTCCTCAGCACCACATAATCAGAAAAGGCCAGAAGTGGTGCTGTGGCTCAAGTGGTAGAGCGCTAGCCTTGAGCTGAAGGACTGAGGGACAGCGCCCAGGCCCAGAGTTCAAGCTCTATGACAAAAAAAACCCACAAGTGCATAATGTCAGTTCTGGAAGAAAGGGAATGGTGTTAAAAAAACAAAAACAAACTTAGAACTGAAACACATGTATAAAATACATACATTTATGTTGCACTACGGCTTGAACCTTAGGCCTCAGGCTCTCAAGACTTGTTTTCCCTCTACTGTGAGCCACACCTCCACTTCTGACATTTTTGCTGGCTAATTGGAGATAAGGGAGTCTCTTAGATTTATCTCCCTAGGCTGGCTTGGAACCAGCTGCTGAGTATCTGGGATTACAACTATGTCTACCTGCACGTGGCACTCCTTTGCTTTGATTTTTCTCCTTTGGAGACTAATCATTGTATTGCTCATTTCAAAATAACAAATTTTAACATTTTTTCCCCCCATGTTCCAATTTTTTTTCCTATTACCTTTTTGGATCTTAACTTGCTCAATTTACGGAGCATTAATTTAATAGCCCTTCTTCTGAGATGGATACTTAATCAGATACTTGATTTTCAGCCTTTCTTCTTTTCTTTCCTCCCTACATACTTTTAATTAGCATCTATTAGGTGTGCAAGGGAGTTTTATTGTGATATGCCCATATATGCCTACAATATCTTATTTTAATTATTAAGTATTTTTTTATTGCACGCTGAGCTTTTTTTAGCCAAATTTCATAAGTTGTAAAAAGTTACACTTCAATATTACTTGGGTTCTATAATTATGTTTATATATGCCTATATGTTTATATATGTATATATGTGTGTGTGTATATGTGTGTGTGTGTGTGTGTGTGTGTGTGTGTGTGTGTGTGTGTGTGTGTGTGTGTGTATTTGTCTAAGACTGGGACTTGAACTCAGTATGTAATACTTTCTTTCACTTGCTAATGCTCTACCAACTGAGCCACACCTACAATCCCTAGTTGAAATTATTTCCTGATACCCATTCCGCTTTATTCTTTCATCCCTAGTGGCATTTAGAAGTATACTTTTTGTTGCTGCATCTCACTACGTATTTCCCAGGCTGGCTTCATACTCACAACTATCCTTCTGTAGAATCCCAGGTCGGGGGATGATAGGAACGTACCACCACGACACCTGGCTAGAAGTGAGCCATTTAACAGTATTCCATTGTTTTCTGGCTGTCAGCGTGTCTCTGGAAAGTCAGCAGTTTCACTTTTGATCCTGTGAAGAGTCATGTTCTTTTGCAACTTTTCAAACTGGGTTTTAGGATTCTTTTATCTTCAGCTTTCATCAGTTCTCTAGGTTGCACCTCCATTTGGTTGTCTCTATAAATATTCTGCTTGTGATGCTCAGAGGCGTTTTGAATTTATGTCTGGATGCCTATCCTCAATGGCATTTCTTCCTTGTCATCTCCACACAGAGTGCCACTGTTTAGTTCGACCTTTTCATTACGGTCTGAGTGCTGTGAGATTCTTTTCTTTCCCTTCTGCATTTTTATTCTTTCTTTTCTCTGTTCCTCTCAACATCTGCCTACTCTTCTCTCTAACTTCTGTTTAATCAGGTTTTACACATATCAATTTAATTAATGTTCAGTGTTTTCCTCCTCCTCCTCCTCCTCCTCCTCCTCCTCCTCCTCCTCCTCCTCCTCCTCCTCCTCCTCCTCATTCTCCTCCTGCTATTCTTTTACAAAATAGATGTCAGGCCTATAGTGAACTTCTTTATCCCTCAATCTAATTTTCTGCAACATATTAATTCTGAATACTTTAAAGTTTCCCTCTAAAGTCTGAGTTATCTACTGCTAAATTGCTATTGATTCTGCCCCTCCCCCACTTTGTATGTTAAATGTTTTTTTGGAGTGAGTGTGTTACATTGTATGAGAAGAATTAGAAAGGCTTTGGATCCTATTACCTTGTGGAAAGGATTCAGTTTCCTGAGGGTTGGCAGATTGAGCTGGGAAAGACTGTTCTGATTCACTAAAACGATTTGGAGTTGTGTTTTAGGCTTAGGGAGGGACATTCATTTCTGATTTGCCTTACTCTATGGGCAAAACTCATTCATCACAATGTGTGTGTGTGTGTGTGTGTGTGTGTGTGTGTGTGTGTGTGTGTGTGTGTGTGTGTTGTGTTGTGTTTGTGTATATGAGTGTGGGCTGGTAATGGAGCTTAAACTCAGGGCCTTATGCCCTCCCTTAGCTTTTCTGTTCAAGGCTGATGCTCTGCAACTTAGATCACAGCTCCAATTCTGGCTTTTTTTTTCTGGTTAATTGGAGATAAGAGTCTCATAGAAAACTTTTTTTTTGGTGGGGGGAAGGGCTCTTGGGATTACAGGCATAATTCACCAATTCTTTTTTTTGTGTGAGTCCTAATCAACTTTTGTTTTCTTTCTTTTTGCAAGAGTATCACAATTATTCTTGTGTGTGCACGTGCATCTGTGTGTGTGTGTGTGTGTGTTGGCCCTGGGGTTGGAACTCAGGGCCTGGGTGCTGTCTCTGAGCTGCTTTGACTCAGGACTAGCACTCTACCACTTGAGCCACAGCACCACTTCCAGTCTTTTCTGAGTAGCTTATTGGAGATAAGAGTCTCATGGGCTTTCCTGCCTGGACTGACTTCAAACCATGATCCTCCAATCTCAGCCTCCTGAGTATCTAGGATTATAGGTGTGAACCACCAGTGCCTTGCTTAACAACTCTCGAGCATTTAAGTCCTTTGCAGCAGCCTTTCATTACTCTGTGATGAAGCCTTTCTTAACCATCCTCTCCAAATCACCCAAAGCCACTTGCTCTGCCTTCTTCTAGTTTCTCCCAGTGTTAACAGGTCACATAAGCTACAGCATTTGACAAAACCTGGGAAATCAGGACTGACACATTACTATTGACAAAACTATAGACTGAGCTGTGATTTCTCCAGCTTGCTTGCTTATTGATTGATTGATTGATTGATTGATTGATACCTTTCCAAATTCCAATCCAGAGTACCACGGGGCATTGAGCTATCCTGTCTATTTAGTTTCATGTAAACTATGACAGATTAGCATAGTCGATGACCTTCCTGGTTTGGAAGAGGATTGGTTGGGTGTTTTTGGAAAATAGCACTCACTATGGTGTTGACTGATCATTTTCTTATGATATTGGGAGATTTTTGGAAGGAGAAATACCCTTGTGGCATAAGGTCAGGGGATGTGTAATATTAACCTAACTTTTCAGTGTTGATGATTGGTTCAGGCAATATCTGCCAGGGTACTCTACCTGTAAACCTAGTCAGTTTTTCATTTCCATGCTCTGTTCTTTGGGGGTTGGTCATCAAATTGATCTTGTCTTCTAGAACACAGAAGTTGGTCCCATGTCCTGGAAAAGATTGTCAGTTACTTTGTTCACCCACTGACCATGTCTATATACAGATGAGAATTGAGTACCCACATTGGAGAGACATTGCATGCCCAATGTTGGGCTTGCCTTGCTGTGTTTAGTTTTTCTCTGGGATCTTGGCTTCTTAATTTCTGGCTCCTTTTAAGTCTTTTCCCCTTTCCCTCCCTCCTTTCCTCCCTTCCTTTCTTCCTTTTCTTCCTCTCCTCCCTCCCTCTCTCCCTCCCTCTCTCTTTCTGCTCTTTCTTTCTTTCTCTCTCTCTCTTTCTTTCTCTCTCTCTCTCTCTTTCTTTCTTTCTTTCTTTCTTCCTTCCTTCCTTCCTTTTCCAGTCCTGGGCCTTGAACTCAGGGCCTGGGCACTGTCCTGGAGCTTTTGTGCTCAAGGCTACCACTCTACCACTTGAGCCACAGTTCCATTTCCAGCTTTTTGGTGCTTAAATTGAGGATAAAAGTTTCATAGACTTTCCTGTTGGAGCTGGCTTTGAACCTCAATCCTCAGATCTCATCCTCCTGAGTAGCTAGCATTACAGGCAGGAGCCACCAGTGTCCAGATGCACCTACCTCTTTTAATGAAGCCATAGAACCCAGTACAGAGAAAGTGCCTATTGTTGCCTTGAATGCCACCCTCCCCCTTTGTGGTCTTGTCTCTGTTCCCTGGGTCTGCTTCACTCAGCCTGTCCTTCTTAGTAAGATATGAGGCTTGAAGCAGAAGAGGTCAGGGCAGGTCCCCCAAAGACCCAAGTTCTTGGACCTTGAAGTGGATAGATGACAGTCCACTGCGAGCCTGAAGATGTGAACCTTCCAGGCCTCTGGCCACTTTTCAAAGGCAACAGTGAGATAAAAACATACTATCATTTCTCTACTCTCTTCTGGGACCCTGGCTGCTGGCATTCATTTTTGCCTGGATTTCAGACACTGTTTCAAAAGCTTAGAGTCTAACACTGGGGTCCCAAAGGGCCGATGGTAATCTCTTGAATTCCCCCTCCCCACCATCCCGAAAACCCTACCTGAATTTCCAGTGACTGTGGGTTGAGTGCAATAACACCCAGGCCCTGGGGATGGAAAAATCCATTCTTGTCTTGTGGTCATTTAGAAAGCACCGAGGAAAGATTCTGAGCTTTCATTCCAGAGCAATTCTCTCTCCCTCAAGTGTTTGTTTGTTTGTTTGTTTGTTTGTTTGTTTTTGCCAGTTCTGGGGCCTGAACTCTGGGCCTGGGCCCTGTCCCTCAGCCCTTCAGCTCAAGGCTAGCACTCTACCACTGAGCCACAGTGCCACATCTGGCCTTTTCTGTTTATGTGGTGCTGAGGAATCGAACCCAGGGCCTCATGCATGCAAGGCAAGCACTCTACCACTGAGCCACCTTCCCAGCCCCCTCTCTCAAGTTTTGAGAGTTCATAAGAGTGGAAAATTCACTGACAACCTCTTATGTAAATTGTTTTTTTTGTTTGTTTTTTTGGTTGGTTGTGGGGCTTGAACTCTGGGCCTGGGTGCTGTCCCTCAGCTCTTCAGCTTAAGGCAAGTGCTCTACCACTTGAGCTATGGTGCCACTTCTGGTTTTCTGAGATAAGAGTCTCATGGACTTTCCTGCCTGGGCTGCCTTTGAACTATGACCCTCAGATCTCAGCCTCCTGAGTAGCTAGGATTACAGGCATGAGCTACCAATGCCCGGATGTAAATTTTTGTATATAAACTCTTAGATATTATTGTTACACATTACAAGTGTCTAATAAATATATTTCATCTGTTTTATTTATTTAAAAATTTCTTTATTGAGATTAAGTGATTACAGAAATTTCACAGTATTGTGGGATAGCGATACTTAACTAAAGTCACAAACACATTTTAAGCTTCACAAAGCAAATTGTCATTATCATGGTTTATAAAGCTTATGAATGGTACAAACTTGGACAGTGCAACTATTTCTTCCAAATCGGTGATATGTACATTTTCATCTGTTTTATTATCATCCCCATTTCAAAGAAGACAAATGAGCTGAGTTCCTGGTGGTTCACACCTGTAATCCTAGCTACTTAGAACTGGCTGAGATCTGAGGATCACAGTTTGAAGTCAGCAGACAAATCCGAGAGACTCTTATGCTAAATTAACTAGCAAAAAATAAAGAACCGGAAGTGGAGATGTGGCTCAAGTGGTAGAGCTCTAGCCATAAGTAGACAAAGCTAAGCAAGAGCATGAGGCCTTGAATCCAAGTCCCAATACCCCCCACCCCCACAAGAAGAGACATGAAAGAAATAAAGGAGTGTTAGTTTTGCTATAAAGATAGAGAAATACAGAGTGTGGTGAATTTCCCCATGACTTATAAGGGATTAGTGAGTCTATGGCAGATATATCAATGTTTTGGACCATTTATAGTAACTCTTTCTCTCCATCCTCCTCCTCCTCCTCTTCTTCCTCCTCCTCCTCCTCCTCTATCTCCTCCTCCTCTGTGTCCTCCTCCTCTATCTCCTCCTCCTTTTCTTCTTCCCTCCCTCCCTCCCTCCCTCCTCCCTCCCTCCTTCCCTCCTCCCTCCCTTCCTTCCTTCCTTCTTTCCTTCCTTCCTTCCTTCTTTCCTTCCTTCTTTCTCTTTTTCTTTCTCTTCCTCCTATCTCCTCCTCCTATCTCCTCCTCCTCCTCCTCCTCCTCCTCCTCTCTCCTCCTCCTCCTCCTCCTCCTCTCCCTCCTACGTCTTGCCAGTACTGGGATTTGAATTGAAGGTCTCACAATTGCTTGGTTTGTTTGCTTGGCTGGTGCCCTACCACTTGAGTCACACCACCAGTCCAGTTTATGTTGTCTTCTTGGGTAGGCTATGCTACAGATGAGGACTGATTGTTTATACAAATTAACAAATACACAGCAGCAGACAATCTCAGGCCTGAAGTCATACTGCCGAAGAGCTGATGCAGCCGCCTCATTTCTAGCACTCATGAGAAGCTGATGTTCAGGTCCCTGATTTTAAGATAGAGAAAAAGACTCCAGAAGTTAAGAAAGTCCAGAGGGAGAGCAAAATCAGAAGCAGATACTGCTTCTTGTGCCACTGGGTGATGCCCTTTGCATCCTTATAGTAAGATTATAAGCAATACAACAAAAAAAATCGCTAACTTCCAAATGTGTCTACTTTTACTTTGTGTGTGTGTGTATGTGTGTGTGTGTGTGTGTGTGTGTGTGTGTGTGTGTGTGTGTGTGTGTGCACGTATGTATGCATGCACCAGTACTGGGTCTTGAAGTCAGAGCCTCATGCCCTTGTTTGGCTTTTCTGCTCAAGGCTGGTGCTCTACCACTTGAACCACATCTCAACTTCCAGCTTTTTCTCTTTGCTCATGGGGCTTGAACTCTGGGCCTGGGCACTGTCCCTGAGCTCTTCACCTTGAGGCCAGTACTCTACCACAGCGCCACCTCCAGTTTCCTGGTGGTTTATTGGAGATAAGAGTCTCACAGAACTTTCCTGCCCGGGCTGGCTTTGAACTGCGATCCTCAGATCTCAGCCTTCTGAGTAGCCAGGATTACAGGTGTGAGCCAGTGGTGCCTGGCTCAATCTGCTGCATGTTTGGGGTTCTCCTTTTTGGTCATTCATTCAGTCACTGCAGTAAGGTGCAGAGGAAAGAGGTGTTTGCACCCCCCCCCCCGCCCCCCCCCCCCCCCCCGCAGTGAAACTTTATCTCATAAACCAATTTGTCTTACAGACGTCAAATGTCAACAGGAACGGTTAAGCCAGTGAGTCATGCAGCAGAGAGAGAGAGAGAGAGAGAGAGAGAGAGAGAGAGAGAGAGAGAGAGAGAGAGAGAGAGAGAGAGAGAGAGAGAGAGAGAGAGTGACCCAGAGAATGAGAGGCCTTTGGAGTCAGTCTGTGTGAGTTCAGTGTCTGGTCCTTGGTAGCCATGTCAATTTAGGCAAAGTAATGAACTCTCTGTGAACTTAGCTCCTTAGGAGTTAAGTATGCTTCATTGATACGATTGCTATGAAGATGCCAGGAGATAATCTAATCATGTAGCAACACGCATGGGCCTTTTTTGTTTCCTATGAATTGGGAAGATTGTATTTGCGTAAACAGTACTTCAAATACACCACAGGGACAAGCATGGTGGTTCACACCTGTAGTCCCAACTACTTGGGAGGCTGAGGTAGGAAGATCAAAAGTGCAAGACCTTCCTCGTCTGACAAACAAATTAAAGGAAAAAAGGGCAAGAGGCAAGAAATAACCTTTCAAGTGCTAGAGTATTTCCTTTGCAAGCACCGGGCTCTGAGTTCAAATCCCAGAACCGTTAAAAAAAATAACAAGGCAGGGGGCTGGGAAGGTGGCTCAGTGGTAGAGTGCTTGCCTTGCATGCATGAAGCCCTGGGTTCAATTCCTCAGCACCACATAAGCAAAAAGCAAAAAGCCGGAAGTGGCGCTGTGGCTCAAGTGGTAGAGCGCTAGCCTTGAGCTGAAGAGCTGAGGGACAGCGCCTAGGCCCAGAGTTCAGGCCCCATGACCAGATCCCCCAAAAACAAAACAAAAAACAAAAAAACAAGGCAGGCTTTACGTTTGATGAGTGAAGCATTCTCAGAGCCTGGCACTAGATCCATAGCTATGGATACCATCTCTTAGCTGCTTTGCTTGCTCTAGCTACCTGCTAAAAGTGTAGTAAATGCTGTTATTTAATCCAGCGGCCTCAGAAGAAGGCATTTTGTCTTGCTGACAAGAAGATGATGATGTTCAGAGAATATGTGTGTGTGTGTGTGTGTGTGTGTGTGTGTGTGTGTGTGTGTGTGTGTGTGACTAGGGCTTGAACTCAGGGTCTAGATGCTGAACTGGGTCCTTAGATCTCAACCTCCTGAGTAACTCGGAAGCATGAGCCATTGGCATCCAGTTTCTCATTTTATTTTTATTAATATCTTTTTGTTGTTGTGGCTGTTTGTTGTTGAAGCTTGAACTCAGGGCTTGGGTGCTGTCCTGGAGCCCTTTTGCTCAAGGTTAGCGCTCTACCACTTTGAGTCACAGCACCACTTCCGGTTTTCTGGTGGATCATTGGAGTTAAGTCTGTCCGACTTCCCTGCCCCAGATGGCTTTGAACCGTGATCCTCAGATCTCAGCCTCCTGAGCAGCTGGGATGACAGGTGTACAAAGGGGTTTCAATTCAATATGTCAGTTTATGAGTACAATGTATCTTGATCCCTGTCCCCCCTTCCGTCATTCTCTCCATGGTAACCATTTTGTCAAACTGTGAGTTAGTTTTTTTTTTTTTTTTTTTATTGTTGTTGGTTGTGGGGCTTGAACTCTGGGCCTGGGCACTGTCTCTATCTTTTTCAGTTCAAGGCGAGTGCTCTACCACTTGAGCCACAGCGCCACTTCTGATTTTCTAGTGGTTTATTGGAGATAAGAGTCTCATGGACTTTCCTGCCTGGGCTGGCTTTGAACCATCAGACTCAGATCTCAGCCTCCTGAGTAGCTAGTGTGAGTTAGTTGTTGGAATCCTCCCCTTCATATACCATACTTTAATCACTATGTTTGTGTATAGATGCCTGTGACCCTGTATATATTGACATGTATATTTATACCTTAGATCTAACTCCCACCTATGAGAGAAATCATACCTTACTTTTGCCTGTCTGCGTCTGACTTACTTAAAAATATGGAATGCTTCCTGCATTCGTGTGTCATCCTTACACAGAACCATGCTAATTTTCTCCATATCATGCCAATTTTAGTATATGTGCTACCAAAAGGGAGTGAGGCATGATAAATTTGTTTTTGGTTTTGTTTTGTGTTTGGGCCATTTCCTGGGGCTTGAACTCAGGGCCTGGGCACTGTCTCTGCGCTCTTTGCTCAAGGCTAGCACTCTACCACTTGAGCCACAGCTCCACTTCCAATTGTAATGTTTCATGCGATACAAACTACGCTAACCAAGCAACTGGTGGTTCACACTTGTCATCTTAGCCACGGAAGAGACTGAGATCTGAGGATCATGGTTCAAAGCCAGCCTGGGTAGGAAAGTCTGTGAGACTCTAATTTCCAGTGAACCACCAAAAAAGCCTGAATGGGGCTGTGGCTCAAGTGGTAGTAGAAGTTTTTTGGGGGGGGGGGTCCTTCCATCTCTCACACTGGAGATCAGAAGCAGGGGATACACACAGCCTTTCTTTTGTGAGTCTGAACATGCTGTGTTTATTTATTGACTCTGACTAAGGAAGTGGAGGAAGGGTTAGGGTCTTGTTCCTGTTTGAGTCTGCCCCAGGGCCATCATGCTGTTTTCTTGGGTGAGTGCCTGAACAAAGCTATGCCAGGCATTTGCTTTAGCTGCATTGCAGGCATACTGCCTTCCTCTGCTCTTCTACCAGCCGATCGTGAGTTTATCGAGTGATCAAACCCTGGGGGAGCCCTGCCAAGGGGAGTCAGGGCTGTCCGATTGCATTTGCTGCTTCGTGGTTACACGGCAGATTTTGAAAGCACGGTCTCAGGTTTCAGAGAAGGCGGGAACAAGCAGCGACGCGCACTGTGAGCTTTTGCTGGTTTCTTCCTGAGCAGTAGCAGCACTGCTGTTCTAGGCCCATTCCTGTACCAGCTCCATGAGATACAGTCTGGGCTGGGGCTTTGGATTCATGTCTGCTGAAGCCTCATGTCAGGCTTGCATTGATCTGAGGTTAGATCAAGATCCCCATTATCCATACAGCTGTTTCTACTAGACCCACAGTCCCAACTTCTCCTTCTTTCTGCCTGCCTGCCTGCCTTCCTTCCTTCCTCTCTTACTTTCCTTCCTTCCTCTCTTTCTTTCTTTCCTTCCTTCCTTCCTTCCATCCTCTCTTTCCTTCCTTCCATCCTCTTTCTTTCCTACCTTCCTTTCCTTCCTTCCTTCCTTCCTTCCTTCCTTCCTTTCTTTCTTTCTTTCTTTCTTTCTTTCTTTCTTTCTTTCTTTCTTTCTTTCTTTCTTTCTTTCTTTCTTTCTTCCT